>NC_090648.1:156201599-156315759 GCF_040937935.1 Hyperolius riggenbachi | reverse complement strand
ACAGTCTGCTTCCATGAAAGCAATAAGTAGACACACTGCAGATTTGAGCAGAATTTGCATCAGCTGTAACAAAGAAATGTTTTTCTTTAAAGAGTAACTGTTAGCCCCCAAATTGAAATTTAAAACACTATTGCAATGTTTTATTTATTATATAAGTGAGCCAAAAAGCCAATGTACAAGTTAAAAATCAATCTAATTTTGTTACTATCTAACCTTTTCCCCCAGCTCCGGACGCAAGCCGCATATCAGATACTGTAGCATGCAGAGCATGCCTATGTCTGGCCGACCCCCCTCTCCTCCCCAGGACCAGGTGCCAATATATTCTCCCCACCGCAGCTGACCGCTCTGACACGGAGAGAGCGGCAGCACTTCCAGAGCAGCACTGCAGAGCAGCCGCCGCCGAGTCACATGTGAGAGAATCACATGTGAGAGAGATGCACGGCGCTGGCTGCTCTGCGGTGCTCCCGCTGGAAGTGCTGCCGCTCTCTCCGTGTCAGAGCGGTCAGCTGCGGTGGGGAGAATATATTGGCACCTGGTCCTGGGGAGGAGAGGGGGGTCGGCCAGACATAGGCATGCTCTGCATGCTACAGACTACAGTATCTGATATGCGGCTTGCGTCCGGAGCTGGGGGAAAAGGTTAGATAGTAACAAAATTAGATTGATTTTTAACTTGTACATTGGCTTTTTGGCTCACTTATATAATAAATAAAACATTGCAATAGTGTTTTAAATTTCAATTTGGGGGCTAACAGTTACTCTTTAAAGAGAAAAAAAAAACAAATATCAGCAGCACCACTTCATGAGTCTTTCATGAGAATGAGCTTGCAACTTGAAGAAGAAGCATGTTGCTTCGAAACAGCAAGCTGTAGTTGCCCTCAGCCTATTCTTGATATGTGATTTTATTGCATAAATAAAAGAGCTACTTTTCACTTAATCGGTGCTGCTGATATTTGGTTTTTGCTATTTTTGAACTCGGTGGGCAACGAGTTCTAATCAGCTATAGCACACTGGTCTCCATTTCTGAGTGCTGGGTCCAACATGCTTGCATTTCTTTAAAGGAAAACTTAAGTCAAAGGTAAAAAATGAGATTTACTCACCTGGGGCTTCCCTCAGCCCCCAGCAGCCGATCGGTGCCCTCGCAGCCCCGCTCTGACGCTCCAGGACCCGCCGGCGAGCACTTCCGGTTTGGCCGTCACCGGCCGACAGGCATGGGAACGCGAGTGATTGTTCGCGTTCCCAGCCTGTATATCGCCCCCTATGCTGCTATTGCGACCTCCTGGCCGCAATAGCAGCATAGGGGGCGATATACAGGCTGGGAACGCGAACAATCACTCGCGTTCCCATGCCTGTCGGCCGGTGACGGCCAAACCGGAAGTGCTCGCCGGCGGGTCCTGGAGCGTCAGAGCGGGGCTGCGAGGGCACCGATCGGCTGCTGGGGGCTGAGGGAAGCCCCAGGTGAGTAAATCTCATTTTTTACCTTTGACTTAAGTTTTCCTTTAAAGAGAGCCTGAAGCCAAAATAATTTCCTCTTTTAATCCTGTTGCGCCGCATCCCTGCAGCAGAACAATGTATTTATGCCCCTGAAATCCCCAGGGCCAAATTCTTCAGATCACAGATTCCTCTTCTTGGTAGAGGGCAGAGCTGTACGCACTAGCTCTGCCTCTAATCCAGTCAGTTTTCACCAATCTCCGCCTCTCCCCGCCCCTCTCAGTCTTCTTTCACTGAGAGGGGCGGGGAGAGGTGGATATCGGTGGAGATTGACTGCACTGGAGGCAGAGCTACAGCGCAAAGCTCTGCCTCCCCCGGGCAGCAAAATCTACATCTTGAAAAGTTGTAGAATTTTGCCCCGGGACTTCGGGGGATAAATACATTGTTCTGCTGCGGTGATGCGGCGAAACATCGGTGGTCTTAATGCTTAAGAGTACTACAAGCAGGGGCGTAGCAATAGCGGGTGCTGAGGTTGCGACTGCATCGGGGCCCTTGGGCCAGAGGGGCCCCGTATGGCCCTCCCTGAACTTCAGTATTAGCACTCTATTGCTCCTGTGCTCATAATAATCATTTCTATAGATACTTTGAATAGTGGTAATCATTAACAAACTGCTCCCCGTTCCCTTCTTGCACCTCTGACACTGTAGTTGCCATTGGCACGTTTTGGTGCGCCGTATCAATTGTTATGTATAGAGTGCTTGGGTGGCCCCAATGTAAAACTTGCATCGGGGCCCACAGCTCCTAAGCTACGCCACTGACTACAAGATAAAAATAGGAAATGATTTTGTCTTCAGACTCTTTAAAAGTTATTATGCATCTGCGTATCTTAGAGCACGGAAGAAGTTATGAGTTCATGTTTGTACTGCCCCAAACAGTGTAAATCTACAAGGGCAGTAGCATGATCAATTTCCTGTCAGATTTCTGCAGAAAGATTGAGCGTAAGATCAAGAGCTTTAATGTGGCGCATCAATTGCTGCTCTCTGATGAATGTCCATAATCAATTTTTTGCATCATTGGACTGCTAGCAACATTAGCTTACGTGTCCCTCTCTGGTCTCCTAAACCAATGTCACAGTGGTCTAAATGCACTTTATAAAAGCATCTGAAAACTGAAAATGGTACCATATGGCAAACACCTGATGAAGAACCCCATCTGGAGAACACAAAGCGTTAGTTACAGGTCAGCAGGAAAAGCGGAGATACATCAAAGACTGACAGAACAAAATACAGTCTACAGGGACAGTGAGTCCAGATTGCATGTTCTGCATCTCCCTTTATAATAACTAAGACAAAAGAGCATTACTGATGGAAGCAAATGACATTGGAGAAATGTTAATGAAGTACATCTCACTGGGATTTGCTATAAGGGTACATTTGTATGTAGAATGTCTGTGAACATTCCCACTTTTGCACACTATAAAGCAAGTACCCCCCAAGTATTCCTTTGCATAATATTTCCATCTAACCAGAAGTTTTCTTTTCCTCACACTGTAGCAGTTCCAGCTGCTGTTATAAGTGTGTACTGTACTGTATAGGCAAGTATGTATTTGTAGAAAAGGCACCAGGATTGGATCCAACAAAATGTCTGCAGGATATGGTCCCTGGTGAATTCACCTTACTGGACACCTGGTTCATTTTTGGCAAACTTAAGAGGCAAAAGGTCTGGTAGTGGAAGAATTATTTGTTACCTTAAATCAATAGTCTGATATTGAAAAGTTGCTGATAACCAGCTTGGGGAAGAGGAAACAGCTATCATCGATACGATAAATTTTGTAGCACAGCTGGAGCTCCGCCTCAACAAAACCTCTACTACCTAAACCTAAACATAAAACCAGTAACATGAAAATACCAAGCTTAAAGCACACCTGAACTGGGGAAAAAAAACAGATTTTGCCTTACCAGGGGTTCCTTCCAGCTCCCATAACCTCTGCGACCCCTTTCATTTGGGTCCTCTCAGTTATGCTGCTGTCACCCCTTTTTAAAAGCTCTGCCTCAGCCGGGTCACAGCTACAGCACAGCAGCCATGGCTTGGGAGAGTACTGTGCATACTGCGCATACATGGTTACAATTCTTTGCTGCTATGGTCACTGCAAAAGCCTTAGAAGTGACTCTTAAGGTGTGTACACACAGTTGAGTAATGCCACCCATAAGGGATTGGGACACAATCTCCTAGGGCGACATCGGTGGGTCGGGCTGCACTGAGGCGCTGTGTTGCTATGTGGAGGGGCAAGGGAGTGGAGTGTGATGTCATGTGGCGGGTGGTGGAGCCACGTTCACAGTGCCACCAGCACAGGGTGAGTTGATCCCCTGAGTGGATTGCTTGTGGGTTGGGGGTCACTAGCCTCGGTACACATGCCTGACTATCATCTGAGGTGGTCATTATCGGCCACCTCAGTCAAGCGTGTGTACGAGGCTTTAGATAACAGGTGTTGATACACTTCTTTTTTGACTCATCTAAACTTAATTATAAACAATTTGCAAAAGTTCTAAGATAAACATTCTAATCCTTTTTAAAGAGATATGATGACCACTTATTTTGAAAACATGTTCCTCAGATACAGTATGTGTTGGGTTTTCTAATGCCATCTCCTTGCAGGTGGGTACTGCAGTTGTCCACCAGAGAGTATAATAAACCACCAGAATTTCTACCCCGTGACGTAAATGGTTTTTGCATTAGGGACCTACCAACAAGTCCTGAAAATGTGGCTCAATTCAGTAGGAGAAGTCTTGAACCAAACAGAGGTACCAGATTCTAGCAGACCATTATTATTATTATTTAGTATTTATATACGTAACGCTGATATCTTGCAAAGCTTTTTTACAGAATTTATATAGTCTTGTCACAAACTAATCCTTACCATAGAAACATGTCCGTCGTAGACTAGGACTTTTAGGGGAAGCCAATTTGCTTATCTGTAAGCTTTTGGGATATGGGAGGAAGCTGGGGTGCCTGGAGGAAACCCACACACGTACAAACAGGGAGAACATACAAGCTCCTTGCAGATAATGCCCTGACTGGGAACATTCAGAAGAGTGTAGGCTAAAAGCACAGTTCTCCTATTCGCCTCGCCTTCTCCGTGCATCGGCAAAAGATCTGCACTAGCATATTGTCCCGGATGAACCTATTCTCTTACTCATCCCACCAATTATGTGCCACTACATTTCCCCCCCCGCCATCTGGTCTCCACCCTCCTCTATAGCAACAGAACTCATTGCTAGCCTTTAGGCTAGCAACCAGAGCCGGGACAAGGTCCTCCAGCACCCAAGGCTGAGACACCAAAGTGCGCCCCTCCATCCCTCCACCCCAGCCGTCACACACTGATTGCTCTTAGACTAAGAGGCACCCCAGGGCCCCCGAAACCTTAATCTCTAGTTATCTGGCTTGTAGTCACTTCCATGTATCTCCTTTTCTTATTTCTTTCTGCTTCAAACACAATTAGGAATGACAGCTGAATGAATTGTGCGCCCCCTCCTACACTGCGCCCTGAGGCTGGAGCCTCTCCAGCCTATGCCTCGGCCCGGCCCTGCTAGCAACACATCTGTATAGAACTCCCTGCAGGCAACAGCCATTGTGCATGTGTACGTACTTTTAGTATTCAGTAAGCCCTAAACCATCTTGATCTCTTAGTCTCATCTGTTTGTCCTTTAAAGTGATTGTCCAAAAAAGATCCACTTACCTGGGGCTTCCTCCAGCCGTCCTATGCCCTCGCCACAGCTCCAATGGCTCCCGGTCTTCTCCGCTGGTGCAGCCGACCTCGCCAGGTTGGGTTCTGGGTCGGCATCTTCTGCACTCCACTGCACGGGTCACGTGGTCTCCCTGACGTCATCAGGAGGGTACTGCGCCGGCGCAGAATTACTGCACCTGTGCAGTACCGTCCTGATGACGTCGGGGAGACCACGTCTTTTTTTTCACATCTTTTTTTTTTTTTGGGCAGCTTGGACTATTCCTTTAAGTGATGCTTTCATTAACAAACACTATAACATTCCTGCTGTATTTGCTCTACGGTTAAAGCCAAATAGCTAAATAGTGAAACATAAGACAATATTTGCTGGTTTAATTCCAGATGTACTTCTGCTATTAATGCTGTCAAACCTGTGAGACTGCGGTTCTGCAGAAAAAGGGGGGGGGGGGGGGACATACAAGTGCTGTACAATATGCTGAATATTTATGTTGTGCTGTAATCAATATTTTAAAGATTCCTATTTCCCCAGTGGCTGCTTTTGCATTCACAATGCATTCTGCATGTTTTAATGTGGTGTCTGCAGCTGCAGAGAGAAAACTCACAGGAAGTTTGCTGGTTTGGGGCCGTCAGGAACCGCTGCTGCTCTCAGGTGTGTTACTGTTATTTCAGACATTCCATCCAGAAAAGAAATAGCACAGTTGTAATTTGTAAACGAGACACGGGGTCACAGTCTGAGTGATTAATGCTGTCATGCTGCTGTCCAAATTAGTTACTCCCTGGAGGTGTTTGCAGTGAGCAGACCAAATGTGCTTAGCAGATTTGCACAAATCCGTGAGGTTTACACAAAGGAAGCGTTGGGGGGAATAGCTTGTCAGAGGATAGTATTGCTATATGCATGTCAGCCTAGGGCCTCAAATAACTAAGTTAGTATTCACTATATTCTGCCAGTATTGTGTGATATTTGGTTTATGGCCAAACACTAGATAATCTAAATTAAGGTCGCCCACAGACATGAGATGACATCAACTCCTTTGGACCCACTTCCAGATCTCTTATTGCTCTGTCAATTCTGCCTGCTGTCACCCTCCACAGTGACCTATGCAGTGCTGTAGGGCTCACCATAGCAGCTGCTATGGGGCCCATAGCCAAGGGGGGGCAGGTGGCAAATAGCCAGCAGTGGTGATGGGGTCCTCAGTGGGCCACCTGAAATGCAGAGTAATGCAAGCAGAGCAAAGGTGATGTTATCTCTCCTGGGGGGCCATCTAATACTGGTGGCCCCTCTGGCTACCTATACTGGAGGGCTATTTATTACTTGAGCCCCCTCTGACTATCCACACTAGGGAGCCAACTGTCCCGAATCCTGGGGGACTGTCCCGATTTGGGGGGGGGCTATCCCGGTATGACTACCCACCCCCCAAGTCCCGGGCGGAAGTGGGCAGAGAGGGTGAAAAAAAATTATTGAGGTGCCAGCCACGCCGAAGTGGGATGCGGGATGCCAGCATTATATTTCTACCTCCCTCCCTCTGAATCTGCCCCGCTGTGTCCCCCCTGGAGGCAGAGTGCGCAGCGGAGCGGGCTGTCATCTTAACAGCGTCTATCCATGCGTACCGATATCCGACTTCACTCTGCTTCCTGTGATGTCACAGGAAGCAGGAAGCTGAATAAAGCCAGATGTCGGTACGCATGGATGGGCGCCGGTAAGATGACAGCCCGCTCCACTCAGCTGCGCACTCTGCTAGCAGGGGGGACACAGGGGGGCAGATTCCAAGGGAGGGAGGTAGAAATGTAATACCGGGATCCCGCATCCCACTTCAGTGCAGCTGGCGCCTTGATCATTTTTTTTTGCCTTTTACAGTGGCACCCTTCTCCCCACTCACGGGCAGCCTCACCCTCCTCCCCACCCACGGGCACCCTCACCCTCCTCCCCACCCACCGGCAGGGTATATGAGGGAAATATTTATTAAAAAATATAAAGGGATAAAATATTATTTAAAAAAAAAAATCTTCAAAAACCGTTATGGTAGGCGTGACTAGGGGGTGTGGTTAGGGGTGTGGCCTAAGTGTCCCGATGTCTAATTTAAAAATGTTGGGAGGTATGCTGTGGGGTACCTCTGGTTACTAAGACTGGGGGGTTGCCTAATTCAGGGGGGCACCTCTGGATACCTACAACTGATGTGTGTGGGAGGAGTGATGGTGAGGTCCCCAACCAATATTTTGCTATGGGGCTCATGGTTTCTAGTTACACCCCTAGACCTATGTAGTCATTATGGAAGAAGCTTCAATGTATGTGCCCTTTTTGTTCCTCACACTGTCACAGCTGAATTGTATTGCATTATTAGAAATGGATTTAATGGACAACTGAAGCGAGAGGAGTATGGAGTATGGAGGCTGCCATATTTATTTCCTTTTTAGTTGCCTGGAAGTCCTGCTGATCCTCTACCTCTAATACTTTTAGCCACAGACTGAACAAGCATGCAGCAGATCAGGGGTTTCTGACATTATTGTCAGATGCGACAAGATTAGCTGCATGCTTGTTTCTGGTGTTATTCAGTCTCTTCTGCAGACAAATAGACCAGCAGCACTGCCAGGCAGGCAACTGGTTTCGTTTAATTGGAAATAAATGTCAGCCTCCATAGTTTTCTCTGAACTGTAGTAAAAATAATTTATAAAATTGCATATTTATTATAATATTCAATTACTAGTAGACCTAAGCCCATTTAAAAACGGGCTCTAGGTCTGTGTTAGAACCCCCCTCCCTCCCCTGTGACCACCACCGCACAGTCAACGCGCATGCACGCGTACCAGCGCCGCCCCCCCCCCCCCCCCGGCCCGTCCTGCTCCCTGTCTCAAGGCTGTCTGTGCGGCGCAGTAGCGCAAAGCACAGACACACACACACACACACAGGAATGCAGAGACACAGGGGGATTATTATATAATATTATATAGGATAAATTATTTAGTCAGTGTTTGCCCATTGTGAAATCTTTCTTTTCCCCTAATTTACATTCTGAAATGTATCACTGGTGGTGACTTTTGGTGATTTTTACTGCTGTCAGGTGCAGCTCTTTGGAATCTTTGTTTATGAGAATTCCAAAGCCAGTGAAAATATTGCCTGGTCTCCCAGAATGCTCTGGGAGGAGAATTCTGCATAGCTAAACAGCCTAGGCTAAGCATCAATGAGAGGGCAAAATACCAATATAAAGCAATATATAGACATGGGAAGTGTTTCTGATGCGGAAGCCTGGAAAATAAAGGGGCCCATACACCTAACGATTTTCCCTCCGATATACAGCAGATTCGATCACTGTGATCGAATCTGCTGTGAAATCGTTGCGCAAACGTTGACCGAACGATCGATTTTCGACCAAAATTGATCGTTCCTGTCGATTCCCATCATTCCTGTCTGTGCGGAAGATTTCCCTCGATCGGCAGCAGGTCGGGAGTGCGTCGATAGCGTCGCTTGACTGTCCGACGACCAACGCAATATAGCAACAACACATTACCTGTTCCGCCGGCGCGTGTCCCCTGGTTCCTTCTCTGCTGGGCTCCGAGTCCAGAAGGCTTTACTTCTTCCTGTCCCGGCAGGAAGTTTAAACAGTAGAGCGCCCTCTACTGTTTAAACTTCCCCGGACAGAAAGTGAAGCTGGAGCCCAGCGCGGAGAAGAAGACAGCAGAGACCGGGGGACTCACGCCGGCCGGATCAGGTAGTGTATGCGGGGGGGCGGCGGCAGCTTCACAGATAGTGAATCAATTTCATGCTGAAATCGATTCACACTCTGTTTGCAGTAAAGGCAGCCATACGATGCCTCTCTGATCAGATTCGATCAGAGAGGGATCTATCTGTTGGTCGATCTAATGGCAAATTGACTAGTGTATGGCCACCTTTACTGTAAAAGTGGGTTTCCTGAATAATTTACTGCATTCATCTATATGCCACTACAGTGACTCTTTAAATATTACAGAATGTAAAAATGGTCTGGAATTCCCAAATTCATGTTATACCCCATTTGCTAGTTTACAATTACTAAGTTTAAATCATTAGAAATATTGTTGTTAGCTTATTCCCTCAGGGGAATGTGTAGGTGTCAAGTTTTTTTTTACATGGATAAAGTGAATATGGATGATTATTCATTTTCATTGTTTTTAGATTTTTCTCTTATAGCTATTTCAAGGCCCTGAAGCACAGTTTAACAGGGTGGGGGAAGGAACTTCCAAATCATATGAAACGACAAAAATTCTTGCATTATTCTTACAAAAAAATGTTTAAATGTTTGTTTTTTTAAAATAGTATATTATGTTGTAAAATCAGGGAGCTAGGCAAGCAGCAAGCATACCTTTTAGTTCCTATAGGAGTATTTTCAATAGCGCTGCCCTTTTACAAATCATCAGTTACTTTATGTTTTGACAGGCTGAGAATTCCCTTAGCCTTGGATAGCATACATAGCTTGTGGATTGGCTGTTTCTGGCCATTTTGGTGCCCCAGGCAAAGCACCTATTGTCTCCTACCCCCATTCCTTCAATTTTGTGAATAGGAATATCATACCCTATATTTATTCATTTTCCATACACCAATAATATATTGATAGATTATGTTCAAAATATATGTTGTTTCTCAAAATAAGTCTATGAAGGAAAACACAAGTTACTACCAGGCCAGATACACCTTATTGGCCCAAAAAGGATTTACATTCTGAAATGTATCACAGGCGGTGACATCATTAGTTCTGCTAGGTGATCTGTATGGAATGTTCCTTTACTGAGAGTTCTATGCACAGAGGGAGATATTGCGTGCTTGGCAGTTGGAAAAAGCCATTATTTCCCAAAATTCAACGAGGTTCACAGACAGCAAACTGTCAGGACCATGGTCATGACATCACACTATGGAAGGGGTTTCATCACAATATCAGCCATACAGACCCCCCTCATGAATTTATTCAAGAACAGGTAAAGATTTATCATAGGACAGGATGGTATTATTAGTGGTTTTTGTTATTATTGATTTATAAAGCGCCAACATATTCTGTGACGCTGTACAAAGTAGGTTTCAGCTACTGGTTGTAATTCAAGTTTGGATAAAGTTCCTCTTTAAATTTGATATGAGGACCTTTCTTTCTTGCTTGTGTATAATTCAAATCAGCTTTTGGTGTAGCACAGCCAATATCTGGATATCTGGAGAAACAGACCTAAAGGTGGGGGAGATGGCTTTAGAGACAAGCCAATATGTCAGGCCCGGTTCACACTTGCGTTACAGTGGCAAACGGATCCGTGAAAACGGATCTGATCACTGGTCGATCGGATCCATTTTCACTACGTTTCCGTTCCGCTGCTTCCGTTCCGCTTCCCCACATCCCCCCAGATCCCCACCCCCAAAGTGCATTTTTCTATTTAGAGTGAGGAAATGTTCAGTTTTCTCATTGCCCCCAATGCAGCGCTTTAGCTTCCATTTCTGTTCCGCTGGGCTCAGCGGTCCAGAAAAATTGGTGCAGTAGGAAACTTGTGTTCCGTATAGTGGATCGTGAGGAACGGATCCGTTTGAACAGACGGATGTGAACAAATAAATGGGTTAAAATTGGATCCATTCGCAGCCATTAGGAATCGTTCCATTCCTTTTTTTTTAAAGAGAAACCGAGGTGGGTTTCTGACATTAATATTAGGACACAAACGCACATTCGGCATACAATGCCCAGCCTCTGTGTCCTTATAGTGTCCCCCCAGCCGCCCCCCGTGCTCTGCTGTCCCCCCTTAGAAAAACCGCTACGCTAGCGACACACAGATTGTCGCTAGCTGGCTGTTTACATTTAAGCTGTCATTTTATCTCCGCTCCCTTGCCTCCTGCATATCGCCGGAGGTGGGGGGAGGGAAGAGACGCAGGCAGGGAGCAGCGATATGCAGGAGGTGAGGGAGCGGAGGTAAATGACAGCTTAAATGTAAACAACCAGCTAGCTGCAATATGTGTGTCGCTAGCGTGGCGTTTTGTTTTCTAAGGGGGGACAGCAGAGCACGGGGGGCGGCTGGGGGGACACTATAAAGACACAGAGGCTAGGCATTGTATGCCGAATGTGCCTCTGTGTCCTAATATTAATGTCCAAAACCCACCTCGGGTTCTCTTTAACACCAGTGTGAACCTAACTACGGATTGCAAAATGAAACTTTATGTGAACATTCACAGCCTTTCTCTCCAAATGGGTCAACTAACAGATGTAGTGAAACATACAGCTCCTTTATGTGCAGCAGAATATACTCCGCTAACATACGTTTAGAAGGAGGAATTAAACTGAAACTTTGACAAATAGAAATGTGTTTTAAAAATATTATTTCAATGATTAAAGCGGTTGAGTTTCATTATTTGAAAACCACTGTAGAAATCCCAACCTTTCCATTCTCATTAAACATCAAGTGCTCAGGCCTAGATTCGTGTAAGGTCAATCACTAGACATTGGTTTTTCTGTGTCCTTTTCTGGGTGGTTATTGTATCACTTTCAAGTTTGAAAAAAAAAAAAAAAGATCTAAATGTTTATTTTGGAGAGCGGCTTTGGTTCTGTGTGGACAGCTTTAAAATGTAAACCACCAGTAACATTTCTCTTACACCGCAGAAAGACAAATGTCCGCAGGGGATTTGGCCTGGAGAGGTGCAGGGGAGATGTGGGAGGGGTGATCAGGTTACCTCTTTTTTCACCACCTGTTTACTAAACAGTTGGAAGAATTCTACAACACAGAAGTTGCATCTGTGACAGTTGTGTAACATGACGGGAATGCAACTGCTGGGAATTCTAGCAACTGGCAGCAAGAGACTACATGAATCAGCCGTTCACACGGCTGATCAAAGCAGGATTATTTAATGCAATTTTAGAAGCTTCTACCTTTCTGTTAACAAACTGGTGAAATGTGATTTCTGTGCACATGCACCACCAATGTTTCTTTTCTTTCTTTTTTTTAACTGAATTTAATAGGAATATATTTAATAGGAGTGAAAGTGTCCGACAGCTATTAATTAAAGGTAAAAATACCTAGGGTGACAGCTCCCCTGGGTATGAGTGTTATACAGGCAAGTCGCTCGGGTACAGCTGAGCAATATACTGTATACCCTGAAGGCAGGAGGAGAGATAAAACAGCATCCAGCAGGCGGGGTAAGGAACGGTACATTGCACTTATTTGTAGCAGTCATTTAAAGGTCCAGTGTGCCATATTTAAAAAAAAAATGCTTAGTGTGATTTGCCTTAGAGAGGAGCTGTCAGCCATACTATTTTTCTACAGTAAAAAAAGAGAAAATCCTTCTTAGCATTTCCCATTTTAACTGTGGCTATTTTGAAGCCAATCCTGATGTAATTTCCTCCCTTACTCTCCTCTGCCTGATTGTGCCTTCATTATAGAAAGTGAATTGTCTCAGCATGAGAAATATTGGCCAATCAGAGAGGAACAGAGGTGTGGGAGGGGAAAACAGGAGGGAAAGAGGCTTCAGCTAATCAGGTTGCATTAGTTAAGTCTGAGGGGAAGTAGAAAAGCAAAAAAGGACAACCCAGCATGCCCTGCAACTTCCTATTTGTGTACCAAATTTTGTTTGTACCAAATTTTAGTCAGGAAAGCTGGGGAATGTATCCTCCCGCCTAGACTACTGCAACGCCCTGTTCATCGGATTTACAGATAAGGTTCTGGGCCCCTTACAGCTAGTACAGAATGCTGCAGCCAGACTCCTAGCCAATGCTCCCCGCAGCTCACACATCACCCCAGTACTGCAAACTCTTCACTGGTTGCCAGTAAAATGGAGAATCAATTTTAAGATCTGCCTGCTGACATTCAAGGCTGTAAACCACATGGGACCCAAATACATAGCGGATCTATTGGAACTTTATGCCCCTCCACGCACCCTCCACTCTGCCAGTAAGATGAGTCTGCCCGGGCCTTTTCCTATGCAGCCCCTACTCTATGGAACTCACTTCCACAATCAGTACAAGAGGCTCCTTCTCTGGACAACTTTAGAAAAAGGCTAAAAATACACCTCTTTTCCCAAGCCTTTGAGACTGCATAATGCAGGGTCACAGCGCTTTGAGTACCCAGGGAGAAAAGCGCTATAAAAATATTATTGTTATTGTTATCATTTATCAACAAGAAAAGTAATAGTGATTTTAACTTTTGGATTGCCTGATTAGCATTCGTATTACTTGTTTACCAGATAAAAATAAATAAATGATTTTTGATCTTATGCCCGACAGTTCCACTTTCAAACAGAAGGAAACTTGCACTAATTCAGCTTTAGGTGAACATTTGTGGTTACCCACAATGCACCTCTAAAGAATATTTTTAAACAATCGTACACAGAGTAGATTCTCACTTGAGATGGCTCCAGACGGTCACCCTCCCTTCTCTTTTTTGAATTATTTGCGTGCACTCCTTATCATCCTACTGCAGATGCTGTCAGCACTTGAGCAGTCTTATCTTATAAGGATCAAATTAAAATAGGGGGGGGGGGGGGGGCAAGAAAAACTGGAGCAAAGATTGAGCAGCTGTCTTCTACAGGGGTGTAACATCAGCAGCCGGAGCCCCCAAGCAAAAAGATTGTGCCCCCCCTCCCCTTGCCTCCCCATGCAATGGTTGGACAATTTGTTCTCCCCCGTAGAGTTCAGCTGTTCCCCCTTCTTGTGCAGAGTAAGTGCAGGGAGTGCTGTTACATTCACCTAGTCCACGCTGCATCTGGTCTCCTCTTCCTCCCATGACCAGAGCTGCTTGCTCTATGCTGCCACCCTGAGGCTCCTGATGATAATGTGACATGTATCAGGAGCTGTGAATAAATGTATCAGGAGCCTCAGGGTGGCAGCATGAAGCTTTTGAATGCCAGGAGGAGCAAGGGACCTGATACAGCATGGACTAGGGTGTAATCTGCAAAAGGAGGGGGAGAGTTGGAGCAGGCCACGTAGCAGTTGCAGGAGCTATAGTTACACCAAGGAGTGTAACTGAGGAGTAAAGGGAGGCAAAGTACACCCTGAAAAGAGAGCTGCGATCAGCAAAGAGGGCTTACTCCGAGAAGCTGGGGCTCTGCCTCCAGTCTAAAAACACATGGGAGGTTTGGAAGGGCCTGAGGGCAGCCACGAACTTCAAACCCACTCCTCAACCAGTGACCCCAAGTCTTCGACTGGCAGAGGAGCTCAATGAGTTCTACTGCAGGTTCGAGCGACAATCCACCCAGCGCGCAGACCGTACAACCACGGCCATGGTGACCCCCTTTGGGTGAATCCGGCACCCTGGCTCCTGCTGCCGTCCATGAAACTGAGGTACATCCGGCTCCTCCACAAGCTGAATCCCAGGAAGTCTTCTGGCCCCGACGGAGAGTCGTCGATCTGCCTGAGAACCTGTGCCGATCAGTTAGCCCCTGTGCTCTCCTCCTTATTCAAGCGGTCACTATCGGATGGCACAGTCTCCTCCTGTTTTAAGCGGTCTACAATTGTGCCAGTTCCCAAAAAAACAGGCAGCACTGAGCACAAGAACTTCCGACCGGTGACCCTAACCTCTAACATCATGAAGCTACTGGAGCGGCTGGTCCTTGCCCACCTGAAAAGGCTCACGGACGCCCACCTTGACCCACTCCAATTTGCATATAGGTCAAACAGATCTGTGGAGGACGCCATCAATGCCAGCTTGGCATATGTCACGGAGCACCTAGACAACCCTGCTTCCTACGCTAAGCTACTATTCCTGGACTTTAGCTCAGCGTTCAACACGATCTGCCCAGATCTCCTGCTCACAAACCTGACGCAGCTTGGGGTGGATCCCACCCTCCGGGCATGGATCAAGCACTTCCTGATGACCAGAACGCAACAGGTGAGTCTGGGAAACTGCTACTCCAGCGTAAGAATCACCAATACTGATAGAGATGAGCGTGATGACGTAATTACGATTTCGCGAAATTTCGCGTAATTAGTGTAATTACGATTATGGCCGTAAGTACATAATCGAAATGAAGAAGGATTTCGCGAAATTTCGCGTAAGCGTAATTTTTCACGTAATTTTCGCATTACAGTCGGTATTACGAAATTAATGCGTATGGCCATGCTCCCAAGCGGAAAAGTTGACGCATGGATCAATGTTAGGTAGCCGCCGACTTTAAGGGTTAATAGCAAAGCCCCCTACGGACTCGTATGCAGCGGCTGAGCGGCGAGTGACGTCGGGTGCGGCGTAGTTACAATGTAACAAAGTTGTTACATTGTAATAACTTTGTTACATTGTAACTGATAGAACATTTCCGAGGATATTGCGTGGGATCATTTATTTAAAGGGACAGGTAAGTATTATTGGTTAATTAAGAATATTAAAGGACTTTTTTCGTGGTTATGTTTTTTGTTCAATTAAAATACTTTCTAAGTGTTTGTGTGTTTATTTACTTTTAACTCTTAAAGGAAATGGGTAAGGGGTACGAGTACCTCTATACTCATTTCTCCTGGGAGGGGGGGTGGGCATCTGGGGGACCCCTTTTTAAAGGGGACTCCCAGATTCCACCATGAACCCCCCCCCCCCCCCAGGAAATCGCGGCCTCCACCTCCACCGCCCATCGGAGGTGGAGAAGAGCCCCTTGTCCTTGGATTGGACAAGGGCTCGGAGGGGGAGGGGAAAGCTTGGCTGCCCCTCCCCTTCCGAGACCCCCCAATCCATGGACCATGCGGGCTGGTATAGTCAGGGTGCAGAGCCCCACGCGGCCAGTGCTCCGCATTCTGGCTATCCCAGCCTGCATGGGGGACAAGGGGTTAAAAAGGTCTGGGAGGGGGGACCCCACGTCGTTTTTTTTTTATATTTCCCACACTCAGAACGAAGTAAGTAAAACTCTTCCCACTTGGGGGAATCTATGAAAATAATACACTATTGTTACCTGTGCAAAAAAAACTGACATTTTCCGCATTTAAAAGACATTTTTGCCCTTGAAACTTAAAAATCGATTTTCTCAAAAACTATAAGGTATTTTTGAAAAAAAATGTTTTCCTCTTATTCCCACTGATCCCTAATATACCCTAGGAATTTGGTGTTCCTAAACTTTAAGCAGGCTTTGCTATTAACCGTTAAAGTCGGCGGGTTTTCAAATGTATACATTTTTACTTTGAAAATTTAACATCGATTTTCTCAAAAACTCTAAGGTCTTTTTGAAAAACATTTTTTTTCCTCTTATTCCTCCTGATCTCCTTAATATATTCTCCAAATTTGAGGCTCTTAGCATTTAAGGGGGCTTTGCTATTAACCCTTAAAGTCGGCGGCTTTTTTATATTATACGGAGCGTTACGGTTTAACGCGAAATTACGGTAGCGTTTAATGCGAAATTACGGCATGAACGAAACGCGAAATTACGCGTTGAAAATTACGCTTACGGTATTTTCAATTACGATTTTAATGGCAATTACGCTACCATAATTTCGCATCGTAATCGCAAATTTCGCATGCGTAATTATAGTAATGCGAAATTACGAAAATTTCGGCTCAACTCTACCAATACAGGGGCTCCACAAGGCTGTGTTCTGTCTCCACTACTGTTCTCCCTCTATACCAACAATTGCATCTCATCCGCTGACTCTGTGAAGGTCATCAAATTTGCGGACGACACCACTATCATTGGCCTAATTGGCAGCAATGGGGAGCACAAATACTGCAGCGAAGTCGAGAGCATCTGCAACTGGTGCGGAGACAACAGCCTTGTACTTAACACAGCAAAGACAGTTGAACTAGTCGTAGACTTCAGGAGGAACCCTCCCCCCCTCCCACCTGTCCTCATTGGGGGAACTGAAATCTCGAGAGTGTCATCGGTACGGTTCCTCGGCACGACTCTCACGAATGACCTGAAATGGGGGCAAAACACCATCAACGTTCAGAAGAAGTTGCAGCAGAGGTTATTCTTCCTGCGCCAACTGAAGTGCTTCGGCATGCCCCGGAAACTGCTAACAAGCTTCTATACTGCCACCATAGAATCCATCCTCTGCTCCTCAGTCATTGTCTGATACGCGGGCGCAACGGCCAGGGACAAGCACAAACTGCAGAGAGTCATAACGGACGCAGAGAAGATCATTGGGTCTCCTCTTCCACCTCTTGATCTCCTCCACTCCGCTAGGATAATGAAGAGAGCCACCGGCACCATGATCTCCCGAGACCCCTCCCACCCAGGCAGTCGCTACTTCGAGCTCCTCCCTCTGGGCCGCCGCTACAGGTCATTAACATCCAAAACCACCAGGCGGGAAAACTCCTTCTTCCCCCAAGCGGTTCGGCTGCTAAACTCCAACCTTCCCCAGTCAAGGCCTGCCCACTAGCTTGCCCTGGCGGGGTCGGTCAGCCAGCTCTCGCCCGTTTGCCTCCCTGGTCCCCACTGCCCGGGTCACTGTCATTGTTTTTATCACCACTGTATCATCACTACCCATCCACTATCAGAAGTAGCTCTATTGGACTAACTGTTGCCTCGGGACTGTTTCACGTGAATATCTATATCTATATCACTACTGCATTTCTTTACTTGTATCATTGTTAACTGTATGTGTTGCGCATCTGTCCTCTGTCCTCTTATACTATGTCTATGCCATGCGTACCACAATCAATTCCGAGTATAGCTCTGCTGTACTTGGCGAAATAAAATTATTCTGATTTTGATCAATGGTCTTGTAACCTTTTCCAGGTTTATTGGCATTTGAGTTCCTCAGACACCTCCCTTGTTCGAACCAAGACAAACATCTACAACTGTCTTGTATGTGTGATCAGGTTTTGCTAAATTGCTAGACTAATGTCAGCCCATTGACTGAAAACGTCAGACTCTGATTTCACCTTCAAATTATATGATAATCCTAAGAATTCACTTAATTTTGCCACATGCAAATATGTTATTGTATAATTATTTTTGCTGCTCGGTTCCCTTTAAAGTTTACTTGAGGCAGTATAAAAAAATTAGATACTTACCTAAGAAGAGGGAAGCCTTCGGATCTTGCAGATGCTTCACACATCCTCCTGGCCCCCAACATTTGCAGCACGTGGACCCCCAAAACATATCCAACAAGAGCTGTGGCCACTGGCCACGCTTATCTTCATGCACAAGCATGGCAGTACTGTGGCTGCATGAGTACAGCCATGCCTGTGCATAAAGCTGAAGCCACTCACGAACCACGAAGGAGAGCGTGTGCACAAACTTCAAAAGAGGCCCGGGCTGAGGTGGTGGTTTGGAGGAGGATATGGGAATCCTCATGAGGATCCAGACTCTTCCCTCTTCAAGGTAAGTATATGTTTTTTCAGTAGCAAATTGACTAGAGTTTTCTTTATAGCACTGCAACCTTTCAGCCTGAGCGCATTTCCTGGTTGACTGCTACAAGCTGGAGATACAGAGATGTTTGAGTGTGCTGCCTCCCAATCCATTTCTTTCTTTTTTTGCTCTGAATAGTGGGTAGCTGCTCTTCATTATTAAAGTACACAAGCTCTGACACGCACCCAGATGAGGACAAACGTGTGCTCGCTAATACAGTCCTGTGGCCCACCAGGACCCAAATTGCAAAACGAGAAGTCAGAAGCACCACGTAGATGTATTTGAAGCTCTTTATTGCATAAACGAGAGGTAGCCTTAAACAACGATAGATGCTGTTTCAGGAATATATCCCTTCTTCAAGCTGTATAGGTTCTATCTGCAGATAGAGCCTATGCAGCTTGAAGAAGGAATGTACTGTACTCCCGAAACAGCATCTGTCGCTGTTTAAGGCTACCTCTCGTTTATGCATAAAAGGGCTTTAAATACATCTACGTGGTGCTTTTGACTAGTGTTGGGCGAACATCTAGATGTTCGGGTTCGGGCCGAACAGGCCGAACATGGCCGTGATGTTAGGGTGTTCGAGCCGAACTCCGAACATAATGGAAGTCAATGGGGACCCGAACTTTCGTGCTTTGTAAAGCCTCCTTACATGCTACATACCCCAAATTTACAGGGTATGTACACATTAGGAGTGGGTACAAGAGGGAAAAAAATTTAGCAAAAAGAGCTTATAGTTTTTGAGAAAATCGAAAGGGAAAACTGTCTTTTAAATGCGGGAAATGTCTGTTTTCTTTGCACAGGTAACATGCTTTTTGTCGGCATGCAGTCATAAATGTAATACATATAAGAGGTTCCAGGAAAAGGGACCGGTAACGCTAACCCAGCAGCAGCACACGTGATGGAACAGGAGGAGGGTGGCGCAGGAGGAGAAGGCCACGCTTTGAGACACAACAACCCAGGCCTTGCATGAGGACAAGAAGCGTGCGGATAGCAATTTGCATTTTGTCGCCATGCAGTCATAAATGTAATACAGATGACAGGTTCAATAAACAGGGACCGGATACGCTAACCCATCACAGATGTTCATTGTTCATGTTACTTGGTTGGGGTCCGGGAGTGTTGCGTAGTCGTTTCCAATCCAGGATTGATTCATTTTAATTTGAGTCAGACGGTCTGCATTTTCTGTGGAGAGGCGGATACGCCGATCTGTGACGATGCCTCCGGCAGCACTGAAACAGCGTTCCGACATAACGCTGGCTGCCGGGCAAGCCAGCACCTCTATTGCGTACATTGCCAGTTTGTGCCAGGTGTCTAGCTTCGATACCCAATAGTTGAAGGGTGCAGATGGATTGTTCAACACAGCTATGCCATCTGACATGTAGTCCTTGACCATCTTCTCCAGGCGATCGGTGTTGGAGGTGGATCTGCACGCTTGCTGTTCTGTGTGCTGCTGCATGGGTGTCAGAAAATTTTCCCACTCCAAGGACACTGCCGATACCATTCCCTTTTGGGCACTAGCTGCGGCTTGTGTTGTTTGCTGCCCTCCTGGTCGTCCTGGGTTTGCGGAAGTCAGTCTGTCGGCGTACAACTGGCTAGAGGAGGGGGAGGATGTCAATCTCCTCTCTAAAGTCTCCACAAGGGCCTGCTGGTATTCTTCCATTTTGACCTGTCTGACTCTTTCTTCAAGCAGTTTTGGAACATTGTGTTTGTACCGTGGATCCAGAAGGGTATAAACCCAGTAATTGGTGTTGTCCAGAATGCGCACAATGCGTGGGTCGCGTTCAATGCAGTCCTAGGCCGAAGAGGTCATAGCCTAGGGTCACAAAAACCTGTTTATTTGGGCAATTTCAATGGTAGTGATGCTGACGTACATAAATCTCAGCCATGGCCGTTAGCAACGTCTGAATTTCACGAAATGTCTCATGCAGGTAGAAGACATATTGTTAGACTTGGATTCCAAAGATGGGGTCCCTACATCTCTGCAAACCAGAGTTACAGGGGTCCAAAATTGGTAAAATCCCCCATAGGCTTTCATTGCCTCCCTATTTCACTTTCCAAAATCTCACATCTTTTCAAAGGGCAATTGCTCAGCAGTGGCAAATTTTCTAGCATTGTAGGGACCCTTAGGGGGAACATGACTGGTGAGTTTTGGGCCCCTAGGCCGAAGAGGTCATAGCCTAGGGTCACAAAAACCTGTTTATTTGGGCTATTTCAATGGTGGCGAGTCTGATGTACATAAATCGCAGCAATGGCCGTTAGCAACGTCTGAATCTCACGAAATGTCTCATGCAGGTAGAAGACATATTGTTAGACTTGTATTCCAAAGATAGGGTCTCTACATCTCTGCAAACCAGAGTTACAGGGCTCCAAAATTGGTAAAATCCCCCATAGGCTTTCATTGGGCCTACTATTTACCGTTCCAAAATCTCACACCATTTCAAAGGGCAATGGCTCAGCAGTGGCAAAACTCACCAGTCATGATCCCCCTAAGAGTCCCTACAATGCTAGAAAATTTGGTACTGCTGAGCCATTGCCCTTTGAAAAGATGTGAGATTTTGGAAAGTGAAATAGGGAGGCAATGAAAGCCTATGGGGGATTTTACCAATTTTGGACCCCTGTAACTCTGGTTTGCAGAGATGTAGGGACCCCATCTTTGGAATCCAAGTCTAACAATATGTCTTCTACCTGCATGAGACATTTCGTGAAATTCAGACGTTGCTAACGGCCATGGCTGAGATTTATGTACGTCACCATCACTACCATTGAAATAGCCCAAATAAACAGGATTTTGTGACCCTAGGCTATGACCTCTTCGGCCTAGGGGCCCGAAACTCACCAGTCATGTTCCCCCTAAGGGTCCCTACAATGCTAGAAAATTTGCCACTGCTGAGCAATTGCCCTTTGAAAAGATGTGAGATTTTGGAAAGTGAAATAGGGAGGCAATGAAAGCCTAAGGGGATTTTACCAATTTTGGACCCCTGTAACTCTGGTTTGCAGAGATGTAGGGACCCCATCTTTGGAATCCAAGTCTAACAATATGTCTTCTACCTGCATGAGACATTTCGTGAAATTTAGACGTTGCTAACGGCCATGGCTGAGATTTATGTACGTCAGCAGCACTACCATTGAAATAGCCCAAATAAACAGGTTTTTGTGACCCTAGGCTATGACCTCTTCGGCCTAGGGGCCCGAAACTCACCAGTCATGTTCCCCCTAAGGATCCCTACAATGCTAGAAAATTTGCCACTGCTGAGCAATTGCCCTTTGAAAAGATGTGAGATTTTGGAAAGTGAAATAGGGAGGCAATGAAAGCCTATGGGGGATTTTACCGATTTTGGACCCCTGGAACTCTGGTTTGCAGAGATGTAGGGACCCCATCTTTGGAATCCAAGTCTAACAATATGTCTTCTACCTGCATGAGACATTTCGTGAAATTCAGACGTTGCTAACGGCCATGGCTGAGATTTATGTACGTCAGCATCACTACCATTGAAATTGCCCAAATAAACAGGTTTTTGTGACCCTAGGCTATGACCTCTTCGGCCTAGGACTGCATTGAACGCGACCCACGCATTGTGCGCATTCTGGACAACACCAATTACTGGGTTTATACCCTTCTGGATCCACGGTACAAACACAATGTTCCAAAACTGCTTGAAGAAAGAGTCAGACAGGTCAAAATGGAAGAATACCAGCAGGCCCTTGTGGAGACTTTAGAGAGGAGATTGACATCCTCCCCCTCCTCTAGCCAGTTGTACGCCGACAGACTGACTTCCGCAAACCCAGGACGACCAGGAGGGCAGCAAACAACACAAGCCGCAGCTAGTGCCCAAAAGGGAATGGTATCGGCAGTGTCCTTGGAGTGGGAAAATTTTCTGACACCCATGCAGCAGCACACAGAACAGCAAGCGTGCAGATCCACCTCCAACACCGATCGCCTGGAGAAGATGGTCAAGGACTACATGTCAGATGGCATAGCTGTGTTGAACAATCCATCTGCACCCTTCAACTATTGGGTATCGAAGCTAGACACCTGGCACAAACTGGCAATGTACGCAATAGAGGTGCTGGCTTGCCCGGCAGCCAGCGTTATGTCGGAACGCTGTTTCAGTGCTGCCGGAGGCATCGTCACAGATCGGCGTATCCGCCTCTCCACAGAAAATGCAGACCGTCTGACTCAAATTAAAATGAATCAATCCTGGATTGGAAACGACTACGCAACACTCCCGGACCCAAACCAAGTAACATGAACAATGAACATCTGTGATGGGTTAGCGTTTCTGGTCCCTGTTTATTGAACCTGTCATCTGTATTACATTTATGACTGCATGGCGACAAAATGCAAATTGCTATCCGCACGCTTCTTGTCCTCATGCAAGGCCTGGGTTGTTGTGTCTCAAAGCGTGGCCTTCTCCTCCTGCGCCACACTCCTCCTGTTCCATCACGTGTGCTGCTGCTGGGTTAGCATTACCGGTCCCTTTTCCTGGAACCTCTTATATGTATTACATTTATGACTGCATGCCGACAAAAAGCATGTTACCTGTGCAAAGAAAACAGACATTTCCCGCATTTAAAAGACAGTTTTCCCTTTGAAACTTTAAAATCGATTTTCTCAAAAACTATAAGCTCTTTTTGCTAAAAATTTTTTCCTCTTCTACCCACTCCCAATGTGCACATACCCTGTAAATTTGGGGTATGTAGCATGTAAGGAGGCTTTACAAAGCACGAAAGTTCGGGTCCCCATTGACTTCCATTATGTTCGGAGTTCGGCTCGAACACCCGAACATCGCGGCCATGTTCGGCCCGAACCCGAACATCTAGATGTTCGCCCAACACTACACGTGACCCGTTCGGCCAATCACAGCACTAGCCGAACGTTCGGGTAACGTTCGGCCATGCGCTCTTAGTTCGGCCATATGGCCGAACAATTTGGCCGAACACCATCAGGTGTTCGGCCGAACTCGAACATCACCCGAACAGGGTGATGTTCTGCAGAACCCGAACAGTGGCAAACACTGTTCGCCCAACACTACTTCTGACTTTTTTTTGATTTTGATTATTAAAGGACAACTGAAGTGGAGAAGGGGGGGGGGGAGTTAAGTCTTACTTACCTTGGGCTTCTCCAAGCCACGTAGTATGTAAAGTCCCTTAGAGTCCTTTGCGTTCCCTCCACTGTGCTGCTGTCATGTCATGCCAACTAAAGTCTGGAACCCAGCTGAGTCACATACTTTCGTTGGGTTGACTGCAGCACAACGGTGGAGACCCAGAGGACTCAGAGGGACCTCAGACACTACAGGGGGGGGGGGGGGGAGGGGGCTGTAAGAAGAACATTTCAGACTTATCCTGGGGTATAACATCATGGATCAGTTGGAAAATTGGACCAGGCTCATCATTTCCTCCTACAGTAGGTGGAGCAGGAGATTCCTCAAGGCTCAGAGATGGCTCTATGTGGGTGGAAAGGCACCATATGCCATGGTCTAAGATGGCAAAATAGCAGCAGGATGGCAAAATGCCTTATGCTTCATTCATTCAACAGAACTAACGTCTTTGTAAACTGGCATCACTTTATTTTTCATTTGTACTTATTTAATCATTACTTATTTTATGCAATATGTTGGGAGCCATGAAACCAGCTGGATCTGTAGTCATTACTACGACATGGGGGAGAGCATAGGAGGAATGTAGCCTAGCTCACAGACACACAGTTGTTTCCTGAGCCAACCATAACAGGCCCGATACAGCAGCAATCACCTAAATACTGTATATGGGTTCCTTGTAGGCTTTTGTGCAAAGACAGGTTCTCTAATACATACACTGACATTAAGCAACAAAAGTACACTAATGAAATGTAAAAGGCCTAATAAGCTGATTAGGCCTTCATTTTCCATATGTACATAATTTTGTGAAAATCTGCAGTGACTGTTTATCTTGAAAATAAACTGAGATGTTCATAATTAAACATCTCTATTTAAAAAAAAACCAAAATCAGTGGAAGTTTGGCATTCTGGATAGCGGTCCTCTGATTTCACATTACAGTCAGTGTCAGAATCAAGGTTTTAGAGCATCTGCCAGAAGCTTGACATACCAGTATATATAATTAAAGAAGGCTGCACCGCTAAAAGAAGGAGTTTAGGATTTACAGTATTTTATCATTTGTGAGCTTTTGATCATGTTTTCTTTGCATGATTAAGACATTAATGTGGCCATACATCAGGCGACTTGGCAGCCAATCGACCATCCGATTCAATGTTGATAATCAAACCGGATGAAAATCAGTGCTGCCAAGAGCATGCCCGATTGATAATGCGACCAATTTGGGACCGAAATTGATCACATGTGTTGATAGGACAGGCTGCAAAATCTCAGGCCGATGTTCTCAATCAGGTGTGCAGCTGTAACGCTGTGAAATATTGGCACGAGCGACGAACGTGACGGAACCCCCAACTCTGTCCCCCTAGTGTAAAATGTGTCCCCTAGTACCCATGCATGAATACTTTACCTGTTGGTGTCTACCGCTGTCTCCATCCTCTTCCTCACACACATGTACCCCACATTACTATTGGCTCCAATACCTCCGCGGGCAGGTCCTAGAAGTCCCGTCTCCACCCATTGCCGTGCATTGCAGCCAATCCAGGAGGGGGAAGGTGAATTTCAAAGTAGCCATGAGGTCACACCTAGGAGCCTGAACCAGGAAGTGGCAGAAGATGGGAGTAGAGTTGGGCCGAACGGTTCGCCTGCGAACGGTTGCATGCGAACTTCCGTGGTTCGCGTTCGCGTCCCGCAGGCGAACGTTTGCGGAAGTTCGGTTCGCCCCATAATGCACCATGGAGGGTCAACTTTGACCCTCTACATCACAGTCAGCAGGCCCAGTGTAGCCAATTAGGCTACACTAGCCCCTGGAGCCCCACCCCCCTTATATAAGGCAGGCAGCGGCGGCCATTACGGTCACTCGTGTGCCTGCATTAGTGAGAGTAGGGCGAGCTGCTGCAGACTGTCTCTCATAGGGAAAGATTAGTTAGGCTTAGCTTGTTCCTGGCTGCATACCTGTTCTGTTCAGTGAGCCCACCATAACTGTTCTGTTCAGTGAGCCCACTGCATACTTGTTGTGAACCTGCCACTGCATACCTGTTCTGTGAACCCACCACTGCATACCTGTACTGTGAACCCACCACTGCATACCTGTTCAGTGAACCCACCACTGCATACCTGTTCAGTAAACCCACCACTGCATACCTGTTCAGTGAACCTGCCACTGCATACCTGTTCTGTGAACCCACCACTGCATACCTGTTCTGTGAACCCACCACTGCATACCTGTTCAGTGAACCCACCACTGCATACCTGTTGTGTTCAGTGAACCCACCACTGCATACCTGTTCTGTTCAGTGGACCCGCCACTGTATACCTGTTCAGTGAACCCGCCACTGCATACCTGTTGTGTTCAGTGAACCTGCCACTGTATACCTGTTCTGTTCAGTGGACCCGCCACTGTATACCTGTTCAGTGAACCCGCCACTGCATACCTGTTGTGTTCAGTGTGAAGCAGTACCTTAATTACACTACCTGATTGATGTATACACATGCAAGATGTTTTAAAGCACTTTAGGCCTGTCATTTAGCATTCAATGTGATTTCTGCCCTTAAAACGCTGCCTTGCGTCAAATCCAGATTTTTCCCGGGGACTTTTGGCGTGTATCCCACTCCGCCATGCCCCCCTCCAGGTGTTAGACCCCTTGAAACATCTTTTTCTTCACTTTTGTGGCCAGCAGAATTTTTTTTTTCCAAAGTCCGCCTCCCCATTGAAGTCTATTGCGGTACGCGAACTTTTCCGCGGAAGTTCGCGAACCCGGTTCGCGAACCTAAAATCGGAGGTTCGGCCCAACTCTAGATGGGAGTTGGAGCAAGCCGGTGCAGTGTTTGATCATGTTACACTGCACTCGCTGAAGACGGAGGACTCGGGCTGGCTACGTCTGTACAGAACAGAAGATGGGCTCAGAAGATGGGCTCAGAGAGCACTCGTGTTGTGTCAGAGGAAGACCAGATGGAGGATTTGCGCCGGCTGGATAAGTAACAACTGCTTCCGCTGCGCTCTGCACTTGGGGTCACCTTATATATCGTACATTCGGAATATAAGATGCACTGACTTTTTCTCCCCACTTTTGGGGCAGAAAAAGTGTGTCTTATATTGTGAAAAATACAGTACTGTGTGTGGTGCCAGCCCACAGAAGACTCATGCATACAATCACAAGGGTACCTGTGTGCCAACATGCACAAGGAAGTGATGTCATACTGTGTGCAGAATGAAGATAGACAATTCTCTACATTGGCATCGGAAACCATTACTGTGTAAGTATACATGACAAGCTGCAACTACTCATAAGCACAGGAATAATGTTCGGTAGTCTCTGACCCTTTATGACAGGACATGACACAGTTCATTGCCTGCTTCTATGTTAGCTATGCTATGGCATACAATGTACACAGTAATCATTGCTGTGGGGTCAGTGAGCCCCATTACATGAAAGCAGAATTAATCTGCTGGTATACCTTGTTGCATTTCTCAGCTGTGCATAAAAGTCACAGCGTTCTCATTTCACTGACATACAGATCCAAAGGACCCTTTGCCCCAGGCATTGCAGTGCTTCTGAACACTTCTGCCAATCAAGACTGATTTTTTTTTTTCAGCACAAGGACATCCCTTTGATGTCATTATAAAAGTCAGGGAGAGGAGTGATGATTTGCCGTTTTGGACTCCTCTGCTCTGTAGTGCCTTAATGAGAGCTCCAATGAACTATGCAGGATAAAAGGAAAATATTGATCTGTTTTACCTTTCAGTTAAAGTGACAGGCTGCTTTCATCCCGGCTGGAAGCTGATGCTGGCAAGCAATATTATACTGCAAGCTCCTTCACAGGCAGGAGAAGAATAAATAAATTAATGCATTTATTCATGGCCCACTCCGGACAATATTGTTTCCATAGATCTGTGTAGGCACATAGCGGCAGAGCATGTTCATGTAAATGTCACATATCTTGTGTACAGTACCTGGCCGGAAGCCCTGACACTGCTGCTTCCTGTATGACAGACTGTCTGTGCTATAGGCTGCATTATTCTGACGCTATGTACTCACCTCACAATGCAGGGAGATGGATCTAGCGACAAGGAAGAGCGCTCCCCCGATCCATCTGCCTTCGTCTACTGGTCGGCAGGTATGTACAACGTTACACGATGGGCAAGGAAGAGACTTCAAGTGATCGCGGTACATTGCGCGGGAGTCTTCAGGGATCTTAAAGATCTGATCCGCCTTGACAGTCGTCATCGCCACGAGATGCTAAGTGGCGTTGGCGTGATTGTGCGCCTGTACACTCGTAACAAGATTGCGTAAATGACCACTCAACGCTCCAAAAAATTGCTGGTCTTCGGGAAAATCATCAAAAAAATTGTGAGGTTGGTACGGCCTTAAGAAAGACTAAAGCCTCATACACATGTATGTGGACTGTCACCCATCAGGATAGTGACGCATCTGTTACTATGGAGGTGGAGCGGAGGGATAATGCATGGGACACTACAGAGCGGCTTCAGGTGGGCCGGGTGAGTGGGCCCACCCACAGTGCCTGCCACTGACTAACCCTACACTATTGCTTTTAGTAATGTATGACGTCATCATTTTAAGACATGATTTTTAGTTGCAGGAGATTTGTTTCACACAAAAAGGTAGGATTTGAGCACTCTGATTACTGACCAATATTTTTAGATTTAGGTGGCATTAGAATACCAGGTTTAAATATCGGTTAAGGCACTATCGGCATGGAGATTGTATGTTCTCCCTGTGGCACTCCAGTTTTCTTCCACATCACATAAAATATACAGATAAGTAAACTAGTTCCCTCCAAAAACTGTCTGTAGGCTATGATAGAGACATAGGACCAATATTCTACCATTGGGCAATGGGTAATACAATAAGAAAATTTCTGAATGCACCTACCCCCCCCCCCCCCTCCTATCATGTCACCACCCCCTTCCTGTATATTGTAAGCATTTGGCAAGGCCCTTCCCCTTGTATATCCTACCAAACCATGCATCCTGCTCACAGAATAATGTGGTTTTGATTTACTTGGACTGCTACTCCAGTGTATGATCTGGCATTGGGCCTGATTCACAAAGCGGTGATAACTCAGTTATCACGCCTAAAAGACTTTAGGCGTGATAACCTTTGCACCGCTGAGTTAGCACCGCTTTGTGCTCTTTATCACGCGCAAAGTCCCATCGCGCTACTCCACGCACAGCGCCCATAGGGTTTAATGGCAACTAAGTTTAGGCGTGATAAAGGGCTTTTCACTGGCATGCAAACACTTTGCACCGCTTTGTGAATCAGGCCAATTGTGTGTCTTACTGCTTATTACCTGTATTGTGTTGTCTGTCACCCCTATCATGACCGGATTTCAGGCAAGGCCACAAAGGCCATGGCCTAGGGCACCAGGAAAGCAAGGGGTGGGCTGTGGGCAGCAGTAGCAGTTAGCATGCTGAACATTCATCCTGCCACACAGAGTTTGCACATAGCGGTGGGCGGCTACCAACAGCCGGATCTGGCACTCGGGGGGATGAAGGGGGAGTAAATGGGCACACATAGTGGCCTCTGAGCTCACCAAGGAGCTTATGAATCTAATTATAATTTAATTCCTGCCATTACTTCAATAATTGTCCTCCTCAGAGGAGCCTACAATCTAATCCCTACAATGTTGGGGGAGTTTGGATGCTGTCAGTCCGGGGGCAGCTGGCGATAGTGGGCCTTGGGTGGTATAAAGTACAAATCCGGCCCTGATCCCTATTATCATTGTTAGTATCCTTATTTATTGTCCAGAGCTGCACACTATGTTGGCGCTATATGAATCCAATAAATAATAACTTGAACCCTCCCTCTATCAACGCCTAACACTAACCGACTCCACTGCTGAATTAAACGCCGATATCAGCATCACTTTCACTACTAAGTTCACCCTCTGCTGATATCCGAGCCACATAATATTTATCGGGCACCGCCAGCGCCCAAATACTCACTGGGCTCCACTATAGCAGCAATTAACATTGCTGTCTATGTGCCACCCATTTTGCAAAAGCGCCACTGGTTCTGTCTCTGAGGGACAGTTAGTGACTTAAAGTGTACCCAAGGCGACATGTGACATGATGAGATAAACAGGTGTATGTAGAGGGAAACATATAATAATAACCAGGCTGTTTTACGTGTTTTACTTTTGCTGCCTGAAAGAGTTAATTTTCAGGCATGGAAGTGACAGCTTCTGTATTGTTGGTACCTTGTCAGGAATACAGTAAACATCACTGATAAGCAAATTACAGCCATAAAAGTTTTCCTGGCACAATTCAACTTCTGAGTGCAGGTAGAGATAGAAAAAGGTCAACAGTTCATGTATTTTCACTCAGGGACACTTATCAGGCTGCCACTGAGCAGAGAAAAATAAACATTCAACCTATTTTATAAATGTTTAACCACTTCTCTACCACAGGCTTTTTCACCTAAGAACCACAGCAATTTTAACATTTCAGGGAGGCAAGGGTTAATGGGCTTAATAGGGGTAAAATTTATTTTAAAAAACCCTCACTGATGCTGATCACTCACTAATGCTGTATTGGTTATCTGAGATCCTCTCACGAGTGATCTCAGTAACTGTAACAGCATAGTGACTGATTCAATGTTTACACACATTCTGAATGAATGAGCACTGTCATTGGCTTTGGCAGTGCTCATTCAAACTTGTAAGCACTTTGATTGGCTGACCAGCGGGTGCCGAACGCGGCCGTACATCCGCGTGCACGCGACTGCGCATTCGCGTGCACGCGATCGCGCACGCGAACGCTCACAGCGGGAAAACAAACAGGAGTTGCCTATCTACGCCCCTGTGCCCCAGGTGAATTTTAAAGGGGCGTAGATAAGCGTGGCAAGGGTTGCTAAGTGGTTAAATATAAAATAAAACCTTGAGATATCTAAATAAAAAAAAGTTATTTTTAGGAGTAGGAGGATAAATACAATTGTTTATCTCATCAGTTTATTTTCACCTCAGGTTCACTATAACTATGTTCTCTGTAATGTACTGCAAAAGATGTCAGAGCTATTAAAATACACAATAACAAAAATAAGCATAACTTGTGAATTTTGTGTAAAACAAAAAATTATAGACATGAAAAATAAACTATATTGTCCAGGTGGACTCATGCTTCCTTATTTCATTATCATTATGATTCAGAAATGCATAGCACAATGCTGTACCTAGAGGCAAGCAGCAGGGTGCATGTTCTGTAGGGTTGCACTGTGACTACAAATGACTTGCTGCTACCTCTGTCTTATAGCCGCCAGCATTGACATCATTGATATCTCACAACTGTTTACTTTGCCTGGTCACACACATGCTGCTGCCCATATGAATAATGCTAAGAGTGCAACAGGGAATGAGACACAATACTTACATATTGATTTATTGAACCTCAGCTCCTAAGATGTTCTGCTTTATTCATCCCCACACATCAGGGGCATCCTTAAGAGTATTAACATGTCAGGATCAGCCCCTGTGAGGGATATATTCTCTTCACGTTTCACTAGCTTAAGCAGTTCCTCCATTTTCGCTGAGGTTTTCTCTGGAATTAGGGGACAGTTAAGCATGACTAGGGGAAAATGGGCAATGTTATCTTTTGCCAATGAAAACAGTAAATGGGATTTGTAAATGAACATACAAGAATTTTCCTTCTAGTATAAATTATGAACAGTGACAGACATTGCATCCATTTTAATAAGTGATTTTCTCTCTCTTGTGAAGACTATTACATATCCAGGACCACTTGCTGATAGGTGTGGATATGTCATATTTACTATGAAAGGTTTAACCTCTTAGGGAATCCTACTTAATAACGTCTCAGGTTTCTGTGCCCATGCGTGTGTGTGTACTGCCACACTGCGCAGGCGCAGGGCTGTGTGGTGTGTTTGTGCAGGTGGGGGGGTCAGGTGCGGGCTTGTGGCGGTTAAGCACGATTCGCAGGAGCACGTTTTGCAGGCACATGATTCACAATCGCATGTGTGTGTGCCCACACGGGGTCCAGGGAGCACGTGCGGGTGAGAGTGCACCACTGCAGCGCTCATTATCTAACAGGATAAAAAGACTAGTAGGAAATAATCCCAAACATTAGACGCTTGTTGTCCGATCTGGAACTATTCCTGTTTAATAGAATGGAAAATTACCCACATTTTATCTCCGTGAAAAGATTAGTTTTGTAATCTGCCACCACATGAGGTTCCCAGCTTCTCTTCACCCTGCCAGCAAGTATGCCTCTTCATAGAGAAGCAGGAAATTTAGACGACCCCCCCCCCCCCCAGCGGCGGAAGTTTTGGCGCCACCATAGGAGCTCATTAAATCATTGGTAAGCAGGGCAAATTTGGACGTTCAATAAATATTGGGAGTCAGGACTGCAGGTGGCGGGGACAGTTAAGGTTAGGCGTAGGGGGTGGATGGTAAAGTTTAGGCATGGAGGGGTGAATGGGGGGGTAAATGGTTAAGGTTAGGCATTGTGGAGATGAGTGGGGGATGAGTTGTTAAGGTTAGGTCATGGGGGGTTAAAGTTAGGTGCCTGCGCAGTTGGTTAAGTTTAGGCATCTGTAGTGGGAGGATTCAGTATGAGAATAGGCTTAGATTTAGCTGTAGTAAAATAATAAGGTTTTTTTACACTTTAATAGTAGACTATCAGTAAATTTACCAATATTCTTCTATTGGCTTCTCTGGTCGCCCAAATTTCTGGGTACCCTTTTTTGACATGCGTCTTCACAGGAGCATCAGTGAAGAAGATTGTCAAACTGTGTTTTGAATGGCCAGCAAGTGTCTATAGTATGTACCAGGCTGCAAATAATCTTGTGCTATATTTTTATAATAGAAGAAACAAAGGGCCTGACGTGAGTCCAGCAATATTAGCAGCAGAGTACCGCACATTGCACAATTAGAGCAATCCGCAGTACACAGGTAACACACGTTATGCAAGTACCATAATGTGCATTACCATAACAACACTCACATGCTAACTAAATGTGTGGTGCTCTGCTAGAATTAGTATTGATAATATTTCCGTGCACTACCTGCCTATGGCAATATTACTGGCAGTATGTGCATCAAGTCCAAGGAAAGTCACTTCTGTGGGGAACACCACACCATAGAATTGATTATTAAAACTTATGTCAAGGATTATCTCTCCTTGCTTATTTTTACTTCTGTTATATGGAGACATAATTCATGAGATAAAATCAGATAAGGAGAGATTAATCAAGATTTAAGACAGATAAGGGGACATAAAATGTGAAATAAAATAGATAAGTAGAGATAAATCAAAAGTTATTACAAATATGGAGAGATAATTCATTAGGAGTTTTGTCAATCAACCTCATATGCCAATGGAAGACCAGGATCTTCTTAGGGTGTTAGACAACATGCAGAAGGATACACTATACACATAATCTACAACCCCAAGCAGTTCCTGGTCTTATAATAATTCATATAAACTGGAACTATATGTCAAGTGTTTTCATTGTGTTTCCTTTCTCTGTTCTAGGTAGAGATGGGTCAAACGGTTCGCCGGCGAACTGTTCCCGGAGAACTTCGGTGGTTCGCGTTCGCCTGCCAAAGTCGAACTTTCCCGGAAGTTCGATTCGCCCCATAATGCTCTATTGAGCAAAACTTTGACCCTCTACATCACAGTCAGCAGGCACATTGTTGCCAATCAGACTGCTCTCACTGGTGGAGCCCCACCCCCCTTATATATATAAGGCAAGGTCCTTGAGCCATTTCACTCGTCTGCCTATACTAATTAGTTAAGGGACAGCTGCTAGGGAGAGCTTAATTAGCCTCTTGTAGTCTTCCTAACACTGCTACTGCTACTGCCTATAGAGCGTACCCTAGTGGCTGCAGCTCTGGCGCTTTGAGTCCGCCAGGAGAAAAGCGCGATATAAATGTTATTTGTCTTGTCTAATTTTTCTCTTGGATTGAGCATAAAAGGTACATGCTAGGCTAGTTTTAGCTAGTAGTGTTGGTGGTATAATGGATATGTTAATTACCTACCATACACTGAGACCTGGGATCAATCCCCAGCCACGGTATGTAAGCTGGCTTTTGAAATACTATAATTCCCTTGCAGATGAGACCCTCCTCCCTCCGGTAGGAGGGAATAGGTAGAAGGGTGGGAGGGTGGAGGGAGGAGCTCCAGGTATTAGAACCCTTGAAACATGATTTCTATCATTTTTCCAGCTAGTAATTTTTTTTTTTAATTTTGAAGTTCGCCTCCCCATTGAAGTCTATTGCGGTTCGCGAACTTTTCCAAATATCCAAGAGATGTCATCATCAAGAACAGTGGAATAGCTAGAGACTATGGGGCCCCATAGCAAAATTTTTATGGGGCCATCACATCTATCCTCTCCTGAGCAATTCCATTTGCCCCTAACCTATGGATATGAGTTGATTGGGCAATTTACATTTCCATGCAATCTACACTAGATATGGGCATGGGCACTGAGATAAAGTCAAAGGGTGGAGAAACAAAGTGAACACATCAAGTACCACCTGGGCCCTCTCCTCTCCAGGGCCCCATAGCAGTTTCTATGGCTGCTATGGCTATTGTAATGCCCCTGATCAAGAAGCAACAACTGTCTCAGGTCACCTCGATAGTGAACTGGTAAGGCTGTTGCCTTTGATGTGGGATTTGCGTCTTTGAGCAGGGTTCAAATCCTGGATAAAACCAGTATGTAAACCGGTAAGGAGTCTTTGGACAAGGCTTCCTAATGATCCTGGTCTGGCGCTTTGAGTCTGCCAGGATAAAAGGGAAATATAAATGTTCTGTGTCTTGTCTCGTCTTATGAAAAATATCACACAGCACAGAAAAAGAAACCATTTCGCTTATATTCGTTTGTTTGCTTTAAACTGTATGAAGAAGAAGGGTTAAGAAGGATTTGAGCGTTAGAAGCATTGTATGTGCCAAAGTTAATTTGCCATTCAGTGTGCATAATCTGCTGTGTCTGAAGAACTTGGCTGTTGAAATAGGTCTGGCCCTGTTGCTCTGAATGTCTCATTTCAATGTGAATTAATGATGTCTGGGTCATTAATTCTTATCCCATTGAACCACTCATCAGTGTCTCAGTTTTAAGACTTTATTGTGCCCAAATTAATCATTTGCCTTTGGATGAGGTAGCAATATGCTCATTTAACAGGGAACTGATCTTTATAGATATGTCTTTCATTTACTGCATTGTTTCATTTACTGTTATCAACAATAGCGCACGCTTGATGATCGCAAAGGGTCGGCCTATGCAAATCCGTTATTGAATTTATAAACGCTCTCTGGTTAGTGGAATTACGGACACATTATATAATTTGAGGTTTCCTGCTCAGTGGGAAAGTTTCTTTGCGGATGACCCTTGTTTCCCACTCTGATCCTAGATTCTCACTCATTTGCATCACCAGCAATCACTCCTGCCACATTATTTTACATCTGAATTTCAGGTTACACAGTTTCATCTCCCAATACCAGAAATGGATTAAAGTGTGCCCAAGCTGAAGCCTGGGTACAAAATTAGATACTTACCTAAAGAGAGGGAGGCCTCAGGATCCTTTTGAGGCTTCATTCTCTATTTTAATGCTGAAACCCCCTCCCCCCCCCCCCCCCCCCCCCGTCACTGAGCCAGAGCCACACAGCTCTTCTCCCTCTATCGTGGCCGTGTGAGCCCGCCCATGCATGTGCAGTAAGCCAGAGCCAAGGGCTCCGTGCTACCATGGTTGCGCGGCCGTACTTGCGTGGCTGAGGAGAGGGAGCGCGGCCCCGCTCAGCGGCGGGGGGAAGTCTGAGTAGAGAGGGAAGCCTCAATAGGATCCTGAGGCGTCCCTCTTTTAAGGTGAGTATCTTTTTTTGATCCCAAGCTTCAACTTGGGATCGCTTTCAAGATATAATGGGGCCCTAGGCAAAGTAGTAGCTTTTGCACCACCTTGTGGTCCTTTTGGTAAGCTAAAGTGGAGAGAGGTTAGAAAAGGTGGCAGCTGGGCCTTTTGCTACCCACAAAGCCCCAGGCACCTGCCTAGGTTGCCTGGCGGATGATCTTGCTCTGCCCAGTACCAAAAATCTCTAGTAATGTGTTATAGATGAGTATATCTGATTTCGGCGCCGGGCAGTTCGGCGCAGGGCGAGCCGAATGACGTCTCTCTCTGCTGCAGCTAAGTTCCTCGGCAGCGTTAAATACTATTACCCCTCCGAGTTGTCGCAACTTGGAGGGAGATGTAATTCAGGGTCTGGCAACCGCCCGGAGCCCTAAGGCCCCGTTCAGACTGCAGAACGCAGACCGCAACGCATGCGGACCGCAACGCGTACGAACGCACGCCATCCGCGTTCGTATGCGTTGCGTGGCTGATCCCATCACTGAAAAGTGAATGGGACAGCCATGCGTTTTTACAAAAAATGCATGCAGCATGCGTTCCCGGACCACACAGGTCCGGAACGCATGCAGTGTGAACATCAGACATTGCACTCTATGCAATGTCTGATGTCGTGCATGTCGGCCACCTGCACGCGTTTCCAAAACGCGGCTGGAAACGCGTGCAGTGTGAAAGGGGCCTAAGTTACCATTACACGGGGTGCGCAGCATAACATTGCTGCTATGACGGCTTCTGCGCTCGCTGCCATGCTCTGAAGTGATCTGCTTCGGTTATACTTATGATGTGCTTTCTCTGAAAATGGGACTTCTCTTCCTCTCTCCCCAGTCCTGGGCTTTCAAGTAAGGACTACCACCCTGGCATGACAACCCATCAACAATGCACACTGGCCTTAGCACCGATTCCCCAGTACTGGAAAAAAGGCCAAATAGACCAAGTCCTTCCAAAGGAAAAAAAAGTTATTTATTAGTCTATCCTACAAAACTTCCAGTTTGTGGAGAAGTGGGAAATTATACTTTATGTTTTTATCTAAAACTTAGCTTTAAAGTGAAGAATTTTTAACTAACGGTAGTACTGCCTAATCCATCTCTGCTCCACGGGCTCACACAGTGAGGAGGTGTCCAGGGATTTATTCCACCATATGGGAGGAGATGGCTGGAGTATGTTTTTGCAACCATGTCAAGCTCCAGATAACTGTAGTTCAGCTAAGAATAAGGCACAAAATGGCATTTTTGTAAAGATTTTCTTCTGTTATTTAGCACGAATCATACCATAATCTACTCAATAGAGCTAGAGAGGAAGACAAGTCACTGTGTTCATTTTTTTGAGATGCTAAACATTTCCACTTGTATTGGTACACAAGCAGAAATGGAAAAAACGGCACTAGATGCAGTCCTGGCAGGTCAGGGGATGCAGGTGCATGAAGCAAGTTGTGCCTCCAGTAGATAAATTATCAGTTGCAAAGGAAAAAAGAGCTTCTGGGCACCAAATTGCATAAGGACGTCACCTTTAATTTATCCTCCTAACACCTTCAAAACATATATGCAATGAAAATCAGCCTAACAGCCGTTTCGCAGGATAACCTGCTTCTTCAGAGGCAGCACATACGCTATGTGCTGCCTCTGAAGAAGCAGGTTATCCTGCGAAACGGCTGTTAGGCTGATTTTCATTGCATATATGTTTTGAAGGTGTTGGGAGGATAAATTAAAGGTGACGTCCTTATGCAATTTGGTGCCCAGAAGCTCTTTTTTCCTTTGCAACTGATAATTTCCACTTGTATGCAAAATTAACAAAAGCTGTATTTAGGTTCAAATGCATTTCCTGTAGATTTGGAATGGCCCAATTCTGACCATACAATTTGCATTGAGACCGGAACTATTTGTGTCTCTATTTTTATGCATAAAGAATGACATATGTATACTTGGGGGCGTAGCTAAAGATCATGAGGCCCCATGTCAAAGTTTTGGTTGTGCCCTTCCCCCCAAAAAAATTATGCTATAAACATAGAGATGAGGATGCCTGGAGAAGATAGATCATCGGTGGAGCTGAGAGGTGAGTAACTTATCCCTAATGCTTGCCGCTGCTCTGCATTCCGGGGTGAGGGGGCGGCGGCTGGTCTCCACTAGACCCATGGAAGACCCCTATATCCCTTCCCCACTGCACACTGGCCCCCATGGCTATGGCCCCATAGCAGCCCATATGTCTGCTATGGTGATCCCTTTGCCCCTATGTATACTGCATATAATTGTTCCTAATGTAATTAACTTAGAAGCATCCGCATAATTTACCTGGAAGCTATTTTGTGCTTCTAGTTGTCCTCCATAAATAATTCTCATTTTGGAAGAGGATGGATTGTAATAGTCAATTTTCAGACTAATTCTCTACAAAGTGCATTCATATCTTCTGTCTATTAGCTCCTTAAGTTGTGCTGTTTTGGGCCATGTGGTCAGATTTTTTTTAAACAGGATTCTCAGCTGAAGAAGCCACCTTTGACGGAAAAGGTAGTACTGGGGCATTCTTTAAATGAAAAAAAATTGACTGAATATTTACAACTGTCGGGTTGGGTTTTAAAGCTTACTAAATAGTGGAATGGTATGTCTGTGGCTTGCACAGGTGCATTGCATCTCCCATAATCAGATTAATCATTGTTGAACGGTATGATTAATTGCTGGCTGAGACCTGCCAGAATTGGAAACAAGAATAGAGTCAGTGATAGACCATCACAGCACTCCTATGTGTCCAAACTATTTCCAGTTTATGACATCACTTCTCTTTACTCAGTTTGTATAAATCAGCCTCCTGTCTCCAGTGTTGGAATCGCATTTTCTGCTGTCAGTGTGGCTGAATGAGCCGGGTGCATTTACAACATGTTCAGTGAAGCCATGTCATGCGACAGTTTGTTTTTCAAGATGGATTTGCAGGTGCGAAGCTTTATGATTGCAGACAGAGGGCTGCTGGCCTCCCCTCCTTACTACTGTGTAAACTTCTGTTAGATGTTTTACAAACTGTAACGCAAGGAACGCTGTCATTCACTGAGACAGGAAGTGTGACTATGAATACATGTAATACAGGAAAGATATTTAAATACACAGGAGCATGAAGTTATTTGGAAAGTACTTTGGAGAGAAAAGAGAAATTAGTGTGACTCCATATTGTTGACAGAAAGCAATGAGTCCTGCCCAGGTTGATGTTACACTGAGGCTAGGTTTACAGTGAATCAGTGGACGGCAGATGCAATGTAATGGCAACGCATTCAGCACATGATGCACTGCAGCATGCATTTTTTACCGCACGGCGGATCCATTGTACATTAGGAAGGGCATGGAATCTGCCAGGCAACAAATCCACAGTGCAAACTAGGGCAGGGGCCTACCAATAGCCCCTGCAACCTCAGCTGTTGCAGGGGAGCCAGGGGGCACAGATGCAGAGCACTACAGTGGAAGTATAACTTCTCGTGGTGCCTGATGCATGTCATATGATATGTAGAGGTGGGAGCCGCAAGCAGTTTGTACAGCTGAAGAGAGGAGTGAAGAGGACGTGTTTCTCGCTGTGCTGACAGGTAATGTATGCTGCTTCCTCTGCCACATTCTGCTTGCTTGGGGTGGAGGGGCGTATTAGCTAGCACAGGGGGGCCCAGCCAGCTAAGTGTTGCTGGGTGCCCGCCAGATCCTAGTTATGCCCCTGAACCATTGTTTAAAAAATGGCAAGCGGCTAATGGGTGTGGCCAAACTAAACTCATACAAATGTAAATATCAATATTTCCACAAACTTTAGCACTTGTACATGGAGGAGAGCGTGGCTGTGAACAAGAAGAGGGTTCTGGCTGACAGAGGAGAGGTCGAGGATGATCGGGAGGCCTCTGGATCATCCAAAGGCTTCCCTCTACGGATAAAATAACTTTTTTTCTGTATTTCAGATTTGCTTTGTGTGTGTTCCCTTTATTGCAAGGAACAGACTCCCAATTTGCAGAGACAAAACCGCAGAGGAAATGTGCACCCACCTTTTGCCGCCATAGGCAGTAATGTGGATTACGGCTATAGCAGTCATTTGGGCGCTGTCAAAAGACAGAGCCAAAATAACTATAGAAACAGCGTAGCCCTGAGTTCTCAGCAGCGTTAATTATTATTCCCCCTCCAGGCCACCGTGGACTCAGGAACCTTTTGGCAGGAGCAGGGTGAGCTGTTTTTTGGCTTTTCCCTGTGCCCAAATTTCCTGGCGCCTTAATTACACGTATGCCCAATTTTCACCCAAATCAGATTTTTAGGCATGAAGAGCCTGCTGAAGTGCTTACTGGTGTGGGTTAAAGTTGGGAAGGACCAGTACTAAGGCAGGATCCTTGTGAAGGTGAACTGTTTAAGAGCTCTCTCACACGAACAGCTAATGGTGGCTACAAGTCTCCAGTAACGATGGTCATCTCACACATTTGCACTGAGCCGCCTGCTAGACAGTAGACATGACATGCAGCTTTTTTTCTTTACTGTACTGCACTGACAGTAACAGCATCGAGTGTCAACCACTGACACATGTGGTTTCAAATTCTCCCAGCCTTGTAGACAGTGGTGGCGCTACACTGAGGGCCAGCTGGGCCACTGCACGGGAATCACTGTGTCCCCATGATTGCCCCCCTGCTCAGTACCATTCAGTTAACCTTTATCTCCAGCAGCGTGCACTGAACAGGATAGGGTCTGTAAAAACACTCTTCATATCAGTCTATGTAGAGGTTAATTAAACAAAGGGTCTTATCTATTTGCCATAAATACCTCACAAACTTTGCAAGATCCCTTGTAGTTAATGTATCTGCATGATACTTCAGCTGAATACTCACCTAATGATAGATGGGGAACCTCACAGTGACGCTTCCCGATTAATAAGGTTCCCCGATTCATCTTCCTGCCCATGGGAACATGCAAAGACAAATGATGGGTGCAAACAAGTGTTCAAGCAATCCCTTCGCTGCACCTTGTGCGGAAGTCGTCGGTGACATTAAAGGTCTGATCCACCTTGACGGTCATTATTACCCTGCTTTGCAAAGTGTTCTTTGCCTAATCGTACACCTGTACACACGGCGCAAGATTGCTGAAAAAAAATCACCGGTCGTCGGAACAATCGCGGACAACATCGGGAGGTAGGTACGAGATTTTTATTTGCAAAAAATCTCTCTGCCTCCTTCCGATGTTAAATGAAAAGTGTCAGTAAGTCCAATCATCTGTTGTGTTATGTAGGTTAGAAGCTCTGAGCAAATAATATCTCACATGAAAGTTGGCACCAGACAAGTAACTTCAGCCTCTTCTACCTTAGATGACTTTATATATTCAATGATCTTAGTATTTTTTTAAGGCTTAGCCTTGAATTTAACAGCAGATAAAGCTAATTGAAAATATGTGGCCCACTCTAGAGACTGAGCTCTTTATATTGTTCTTCCAAGGCCGGGTAGAACTGAATCAATTTAATAGAAAATGACATACATCACGAAAAGTGTATTTATTATACAATGTGGCTTTTATCAAGCCTCGTGCTACTGAGGATTTGAAATGAGCCGTCATTCTACACAAGGACGTGCCATCTATTGTTTTATACATTTTTGCCATCCAAGGTAAAATCATAAAATATACTGCTGTCATCAAAAATGTTATTTAGTTTAATGGTGCCTGTATTGAATATAATATTATCAGTATAGTCCACAGGAGAAAAGCCATCAAGCATAATAGTAGATGCTTTTATACATATTTACTAGCTTTTTTTCTGTGGCCATTCCAAAGCAATCATAATGGGAACCTGAACTGATGAAAAATATTTAAAATAAACACCTGATCTACCTGCAAATAAATATTACATACTCACCTCGCCATCAGTTCCTCTCAGAAGCTCACCATTTTCTTCTAACAATCATTCCTTCCTGTTCTGACTAGATCTAGTCAGAACTGAAAACCTGAGAGCCCTCTTCCACTATATGAGTTACTGCAAGTTGTAACTGAAAGACCAGCTGATGTGTAAGGTAATGTCCATGTTTCCCTATGGCTCAAGTGAGCAATATTACAGTTTAACAAAGTGCTGACCGCAAAGCTGTTATGGGGTCATCAGCATGTTTTAAATAGAGGACAGAGAATTCAATCGACTACAGTGAACAAACAGGACGCAGGAGAGGAGAAAATGATTGATGAGGAGACTATGCGAGAGGTAAGTAGGACGTGTGTATGTTTATTTTAACACTTAACTTTCAGTTCAAGCTGGCTTTAAGGTGGCCATACATGTTACAAAGTATGGTCAATGACATCCTGCAAAAGGAAAGAGCGTTCAATGGTTGGCATGTTTGTGGGCAATGTCTAACATCTTAATTGTGGCTCCAAATCAAATGTAAGTATCACACATGTAAGCATGTGCTGGACCTGTAGCCAGAGGAAATCCAAAGATCAGTAAGAAGAGTTTGCATACCACAATCCAGAAGCACAGCACAACAGGCATATTGGTCAGATGTTGTATTTATGGTGATGGAACAATAAAAGCACGGCTCCTGGATTGTGGCGTGTGGACTCTTCTTAATGATCTTTTATTTGTGGGTCTATTCATCATTTGTTGTTGATCAGAGATTTTCGGTACGTTGAAAATATTTGTCTTTTGTAGTCATTATTAGTAGTCAGCCATGAGTGATTTGTCTGATGATGACATTAGATGAGAAGTTTGCATGCACATTCGAACTAAGTACCCACAGGAAAATTAGATCAGATCAAAAAACTGTGCCGATGAATGATCATACCCCATCTATCTTCCAACATTGCAATCGCTGGCATGGGAATGGCAGGAGGCGGGATGCAAACGGTGAATGTGCAAACCAAACAAATTTTTTGCTTAAGTGAACCTTAAGCCGGAAAAAAATGAGTTTTACTCACCTGGGGCTACCCTCAGCCCCCTGCAGCTGATCGGTGCCCTCGCCGTGTCCCTCCGATCTTCCCGTTCCCGCCGGCGGCTACTTCCGGTTTCACCGTCAGTGTCCGTCAGACTGGGAACACGAGTGATTCTTCGCATTCCCAGCCACAATATCGCCCCCCATGCTGCTATTGCGGCAAGGAAGGCCGCAATAGCAGCATAGGGGGAGATATTGTTGCTGGGAATGCGAAGAATCACTCGCGTTCCCAGCCTGACGGACGGAGATGGCGAAACCGGAAGTAGCTGCTGGCGGGAACGGGAGGATAGGAGGGACACGGCGAGGGCACCGATCAGCTGCAGGGGGCTGAGGGAAGCCCCAGGTGAGTAAAACTCATTTTTTTTTCGGCTAAAGTGTCACTTTAAGTCCTATGTCCTTAGCGGAAGATTGAACAAGTGTTCCTTTTTTGATCCATCATGGCAGTTTACCAAAACGAATGATCGTCGAGGTTCGTCAGCCATCTTTAAAAAATATTTGTTAAAAAAACTAATGGGTATGGACCTTATGACAGACCAAGGAGGATGAACACAAAACTAATAGGTATGGACCTTTGGACAGACCAAGGAGGATGAACACATCACAAGTTGCACAATTTTGGATTGGTTGTTTATGACATGGTATTAGATATCAGACAATTGACTTGCAAGATGCTGTGTTTAAGGTTTGTGGTGTGACTGTCCGACAATCCGAAGCACTGAAGCTGAAGGTAATGACCCGTTGTTAAATTCTCATCCACTGTGTAAAGCCAGTTCAAGTCTCCCATGCAGATAATGGCTCTCACATTTGAATTTCCTTAGGCAAAAACACACAGTCTGTGTGTCAATGACCAGACTGGGGAATGGGTTGCCCAGACAACAATCGTCACATTGTGTGGGGGGAAGGGGTGCCTGGTTTGTGGTTATGTGTAGTGCAGAGGACAAAGAGACTTACATGGCTCTGATGACAGTGAGTAAAATTTGGCTAGGGCCACACACACAATTTTTAATCTAAGAGACTGACATGTATTGAGAAATTAATGTCTTTATATGTACCTACAATAGGAAGAAATCTCCTAAATGAGCAATTATATTTAATCTCTTCAGTCAATCAACACCAATTATATGGTTAATTTATAGCTAAATCTCCATTTCCCAACTTTTCTTCTACCATCAGCTCACTTGATGCTGTGCTGCAAAATTCGCAATTATCCCATGTGTTCACAACTTCAGGAACCACCATCTGGGTGGATCGCCACTATCCTCAGAGCCACTTCAACTGTGATTTAGATGTTCCAAACTTGTACCCTCCTACAATTCACCACACCATATACCAGTAACCTGTGCTGATCCAACATTGCCAATTGAAACCCCACCATAATTAGTGTAGCCATTCCCCTGCCTTTTGAAACCCCACCATAATTAGTGTAGCCATTCCCCTGACAATCAAAATAAATGTAGGGAGCTCAACTGTTGTTACAAACATGCCTTCCCCCGACAACTAGCTGTGAAGGGTGGGGGTAAGTAGTGCAAGTCTCATGCCCTGTTACAAATGGAGCTGCAGGAGGCCAGGCTGCTGCAATGATGATGCCTCCAATAGTCCACAAATACCTTGACCAATGCTCTAGCATAACATCATAAATGGAACTTTGGTGGTCTCATGAGTATAACAGCAGGGATGAGCAGGGCTCTCCTTATTGTTGGTTGAGGAGACTTGGAGGTGATGTCTACACAGAAGAGATTGGGTTAATGTTTTCAATTACACAACTAAACGGAGGCATCATCTGATCAAAGGAAAACAATTGCTAAGCTGTGCAGCTGAAAATCTGATCTGAGTCAGCTGTCATTAACAACTGTGTGTTGCAAGCAGTGCAATCCATCTTGCGAAAAGTTTAATTTCAAGTTTATATTTACTACAGTTTACCTTTAAGAATCTCCTTTATTATCCCATATTTTTTAAGCAATAACTCACAGCAAACTGCTTACAAGCCTGTGGAAATAAGCTTTCATTTGTATTACTTCAACAAATTTATAAAAGGTAATCGGATTGCCATGGTTTTCTTTACATTACTGCTCTTTGAAGCATGTTATTAAATATACACCTAAAGCTGGAAACGTGGATTCTGAGGACCAAAAAACTTTGATGCCATAATTTACTTATTTCACATTACACCTGCCTTTAAGAATCCCATGTGCCTCCTTCCAGAGTATACACGTCATGGCTGATAGTGGGCAGAAATAATAGTGAGTATCAAAAAGATGTCTAGGCACAAACACCACATAAAATGGTTTGAAAAGCGGGATGGAACCGGACAATCCAGGAACCAAAGCAAACACAGGAAACAATAGTTCAATACATCACAGCATCTGGTAATGATCTGCCTAAGGAAATTTACTCACACTTTTCAGGTTGAAAGCAAATTGCAACCACCAAGGCATACGGTGGAATTCCTGCCACCGCTCGGGTATGAGAAGGTCCTCTCAGGTCACACTCCTGGTTCAGAACCAAGTCCCCAAAAAGAGACTAAGCTGATGAAAACAACAAACTCCAATGGAGTTGTGAATTATTAGCGAAAGAGGGTTGAGGTGTGCCTATTAACATAAAAACAATTCAAAACAACTGGAAGATGAAGAGGCAGTAGTGAGACTATAATGAACCAAAAGTCACTTCATTTAGACAAGATGATTTAGTTATACCAAAAAACAAGGGTATGACAATGTGTTTTGCAGGCTTTTCCCACTTCCTCAGGTTAACCACTTCCCGACCGCCTAACGCACAGAGGCGGCCGGGAAGTGGACCCCGCAAGGACCAGCTCATGCCCAAAGGCGGCGGTCCTTTTAGGGGCATGGGCGGCACGATTGCGTCATTCGTGACGCGATCGGCCGCCGGCGACTGGCTCCGCCCCCTCGCGCTGTAACCCGCCGGCCGTTCGGAAGCGCCGGCGGGTTACTAGCACCCGGATCGCCGCATGCAAAGTGTATAATACACTTTGTAATGTTTACAAAGTGTATTATACAGGCTGCCTCCTGTCCTGGTGGTCCCAGTGTCCGAGGGACCACCAGGGCAGGCTGCAGCCACCCTAGTCTGCACCCAAGCACACTGATTTCCCCCCCCCCTGCCCCCTGATCGCCCATAGCACCCCTCAGGACACCCCCCAGACCACTGTTTGCACCCAATCACCCCCCTAATCACCCATCAATCACTCCCTGTCACTATCTGTCAACGCTATTTTTTTTATCCCCCCCTTCTGCCCCCTGCTCCCTCCTGATCACCCCCCACCCCTCAGATTCTCCCCAGACCCCCCCCCCCGTGTACTGTATGCATCTATCCCCCCTGATCACCTGTCAATCACCTGTCAATCACCCGTCAATCACCCATCAATCACCCCCTGTCACTGCCACCCATCAATCAGCCCCTAACCTGCCCCTTGCAGGGCAATCTGATCACCCACCCACACCAATAGATCGCCCGCAGATCCAACGTCCGATCACCTCCCAAGTGCAGTGTTTACATCTTTTTTCTACCCTAAACACCCATTAATTACCCATCAATCACCCATCAATCACCCCCTATCACCACCTGTCACTTACCCATCAGATCAGACCCTAATCTGCCCCTTGCGGGCACCCATTTACCCGCCTACACGCTCAGATTGCCCTCAGACCCCCCCTTATCAATTCGCCAGTGCAATATTTACATCTGTTCTTCCCTGTAATAACCCACTGATCACCTGTCAATCACCTGTCAATCACCCATCAATCACCCCCTGTCACTGCCACCCATCAATCACCCCCTGTCACTGCCACTTATCATTCAGCCCCTAACCTGCCCCTTGCGGGCAATCTGATCACCCACCCACACCAATAGATCGCCCGCAGATCCGACGTCCGATCACCTCCCAAGTGCAGTGTTTACATCTGTTTACCCTAAACACCCACTAATTACCCATCAATCACCCATCAATCACCCCCTATCACCACCTGTCACTGTTACCCATCAGATCAGACCCTAATCTGCCCCTTGCGGGCACCCAATCACCCGCCTACACGCTCAGATTGCCCTCAGACTCCCCCCTTATCAATTCGCCAGTGCAATATTTACATCTGTTCTTCCATGTAATAACCCACTGATCACCTGTCAATCACTCATCAATCACCCCCTGTCACTGCCACCCATCAATCACCCCCTGTCACTGCCACCCATCAATCAGCCCCTAACCTGCTCCTTGCGGGCAATCTGATCACCCACCCACACCAATAGATCGCCCGCAGATCCGACGTCCGATCACCTCCCAAGTGCATTGTTTACATCTGTTCTGTACCCTAAACACGCACTAATTACCCATCAATCACCCCCTGTCACTGCTACCCATCAGATTAGACCCCTAGCTGCCCCTAGGGCACTCAATCTCCCGCCCACACCCTCAGAACGCCCTCAGACCCCAGCCCTGATCACCTCACCAGTACATTGCTTGCATCTATTCCCCCCTCTAATCACACCTTGAGACACCCATCAATCACCTCCTGTCACCCCCTAGCACACCTACCCATCAGATCAGGCCCTAATTTGCCCCGTGTGGGCTCCTGATCACTCGGCCAAACCCTCAGATCCCCCTCAGACCCCCTTCCGATCACGTCCCCAGTGCATTGATTGCAATTATTTTCCCCTCTAACCACCCCCTGAGACACCCATCAATCACCTCCTATCACCCCCCTAGCACTCCTATCCATCAGATCAGGCCCAATACAACCTGTCATCTAAAAGGCCACCCTGCTTATGACCGGTTCCACAAAATTCGCCCCCTCATAGACCACCTGTCATCAAAATTTGCAGATGCTTATACCCCTGAGTCATTTTGAGACATTTGGTTTCCAGACTACTCACGGTTTTGGGCCCGTAAAATGCCAGGGCGGTATAGGAACCCCACAAGTGACCCCATTTTAGAAAAAAGACACCCCAAGGTATTCTGTTAGGTGTATGACGAGTTCATAGAAGATTTTATTTTTTGTCAAAAGTTAGCGGAAATTGATTTTTATTGTTTTTTTTTCACAAAGTGTCATTTTTCAATAACTTGTGACAAAAACATTTTTGTGAAAAAAAACAATAAAAATCAATTTCCGCTAACTTTTGACAAAAAATAAAATCCTCTATGAACTCGTCATACACCTAACGGAATACCTTGGGGTGTCTTCTTTCTAAAATGGGGTCACTTGTGGGGTTCCTATACTGCCCTGGCATTTTAGGGGCCCTAAACTGTGAGGAGTAGTCTAGAAAACAAATGCCTCAAAATGACCTGTGAATAGGACGTTGAGCCCCTTAGCGCACCTAGGCTGCAAAAAAGTGTCACACATGTGGTACCGCCGTACTCAGGAAAAGTAGTATAATGTGTTTTGGGGTGTATTTGTACACATACCCATGCTGGGTGGGAGAAATCTCTCTGTAAATGGACAATTGTGTGTAAAAAACTCAAACAATTGTCATTTACAGAGATATTTCTCCCACCCAGTATGGGTATGTGTAAAAATACACCCCAAAACACATTATACTACTTCTCCTGAGTACGGCGGTACCACATGTGTGGCACTTTTTTACACCCTAAGTACGCTAAGGGGCCCAAAGTCCAATGAGTACCTTTAGGATTTCACAGGTCATTTTGCGACATTTGGTTTCAAGACTACTCCTCACAGTTTAGGGCCCCTAAAATGCCAGGGCAGTATAGGAACCCCACAAATGACCCCATTCTAGAAAGAAGACACCCAAAGTATTCCGTTAGGAGTATGGTGAGTTCATAGAAGATTTTATTTTTTGTCCCAAGTTAGTGGAAAATGACACTTTGTGAAAAAAAACAATTGAAATCAATTTCCGCTAACTTGTGACAAAAAAATAAAATCTTCTATGAACTCACCATACTCCTAACGGAATACCTTGGGGTGTCTTCTTTGTAAAATGGGGTCATTAGTGGGGTTCCTATACTGCCCTGGCATTTTAGGGGCCCTAAACCGTGAGGAGTAGTCTTGAAACAAAAATGACCTGTGAAATCCTAAAGGTACTCATTGGACTTTGGGCCCACTCAGGAGAAGTAGTATAATGTGTTTTGGGGTGTATTTTTACACATACCCATGCTGAGTGGGAGAAATATCTCTGCAAATGGACAATTGTGTGTAAAAAAAAATCAAACAATTGTCATTTACAGAGATATTTCTCCCACCCAGCATGGGTATGTATAAAAATACACCCCAAAACACATTATACTAATTCTCCTGAGTACGGCAATACCACATGTGTGGCACTTTTTTGCAGCCTAACTGCGCTAAGGGGCCCAAAGTCCAATGAGCACCTTTAGGCTTTACATGGGTGCTTACAATTTAGCACCCCCCAAAATGTCAGGACAGTAAACACACCCCACAAATGACCCAATTTTGGAAAATAGACACTTCAGGGTATTCAGAGAGGGGCATGGTGAGTCCGTGGCAGATTTCATTTTTGTTTGTCGCAAGTTAAGTAAAATTTTTTATTTTTTTTTCTTGTCACAAAGTGTCATTTTCCGCTTACTTGTGACAAAAAATAATATCTTCTATGAACTCACTATGCCTCTCAGTGAATACTTTGGGATGTCTTCTTTCCAAAATGGGGTCATTTGGGGGGTATTTATACTATCCTGGAATTCTAGCCCCTCATGAAACATGACAGGGGGTCAGAAAAGTCATAGTTTGTAAACGCTATAACTTTTACCCAAACCAATAAATATACACTGAATGGGGTTTTTTTATATCAAAAACATGTTTGTCCACATTTTTCGCACTGCATGTATACAGAAATTTTACTTTATTTGAATATTTGAAAAATGTCAGCACAGAAAGTTAAAAAAAATCATTTTTTTGCCAAAATTCATGTCTTTTTTGATGAATATAATAAAAAGTAAAAATCGCAGCAGCAATCAAATAGCACCAAAAGAAAGCTTTATTAGTGACAAGAAAAGGAGGTAAAATTCATTTAGATGGTAGGTTGTATGAGCGAGCAATAAACCGTGAAAGCTGCAGTGGTCTGAATGGAAAAAAAGTGCCTGGGCCTTAAGGGGGGTAAAGGCCCCGGTCCTCAAGTGGTTAAAACCTCCCTGGCGTTCAATTTTGCCAGGATTTCTGTGCAAAAAGTGATAACATTTATTTTTAAAACTTTTTTTTCCTGTAACTTGCCAAAATGTGTCAAGCAAGGGTCTAGTTATACAGTGTAGGAGAGCATTGATGTGAATGCACGTTTATACTGTTCACTGCATGTTTTTATGGATGGACATATCTGTCCATACCGCTAGGGAGGTTTTTAATGGTACCTAAAAGCAAGTATCTAATGGCTATGTTGAGAGGGATACCGGCACCTCTGAGACACATAAAATGGCTACAACATATAAGCTGTAGGCCAAAGGTGCAGTCAAGTTATTGAAAAGAACAACCTACAGCTCTGTAATATAATCGCTTTATTCACACGTATGACACATGTTGCAGAAACAGCAATACAATGTGAATTATGGGACCGGCCTTCATCCCATGACATCAAAATAAATTCAACCAAAGACTTTTTAATCCATTTATTTTGTGTAATAATGCAGCAAAATGCCTTGACTGCAAACGTGGTACTAGCAGTTTAGCAAAATGTTAGGCAACACAAGAAGTAACATCATACAATGCAGTATAACATAATATAAAATAACATAATATAATAAATCAGTGTTTATAAAACATGTCCTTAAGTCCCACCACGAACGGAATCTTTTGTGCATGTTCACTGGTAGTGTACTGTATATGTGAGGGTACCTGAAAACATACTCCTGTTGTGACCTGAAAATCTATTTAGGTAAAAATAATATAATTTAACGATAAACGGCAATATAATATAACTGCAATATAGTATTGGGATATAAAATTTGTAGATCCCACACTAAATTGTGCTATTATGTTAGAACAGGTCTGACTGAGGCTTAGCGGCTCATAAGTTCCCTTGCCAGAAACAGTAGCCCTCTTAGCATATGTTGACGTTGCCAAATTGGCAGACCAAGCTGGATGTGTACAATATGATTTGCGAAAGAATGCGAGGAAGCTGTTTGTTGTTTGCATGTATTGTCTCTAATATTCTATATGTTTGGCTGGCACCCAGTGCATGCCCCTGTATGCAGTATATTCTATTATAGTATGCTAATCAGCTCTCTGCCAGTTGTCAACATTGCTGATGTCACAGTGTGCATGTTTAACCTGGACACAAGAGAACGGCCATTGTAAAGTTGTATGAATCATATAAAGAAATAACATAAACAATCTGTTTCTTACAGCCAGTGACGCTATTATATTAGCTAGTAGCTGATAGATGTAGTGATGTTATCATGTAGTACCTTGAGCTTCCAAATCCAAGCAAAATTACATATTGGAAGTTGTTTTTAATTAAAATGGATTTGGGGTGTGTAGTGTTTATATGCCACATATGTGGGCCTATATCCCATAATGTACATTGGTTTAGGTTCATAGACTACAGCCAGAACATGGACGGTCTCAGTGGATCCAATGTACTATCCGTTGCCTCTCTCCGCCTCTGCTCTGGTCTCTGTTATAATGGACAGTGAAAGCCTCTGAAGTCCTGTCCACTGCACATAGTCCAATATACTTTGCTTTGTTTCATTACTTTTTTGTTAAAGAGAAGCTGTCAGCCATACTATCTCAGAAAATACACATATACTGTATAAGTAGATAAATACTTGCTTTACTTTTATAACATGTGTATTGCACTGTCCACATTTTGATTTTAGTGATTTTTCTACAATAAAAAAGAGAGAATCCTCCTTAGCATTTCCAATTTTAACTGTGGCTATTTTGAAGCCAATCCTGATGTCATTTCCTCCCTTACTCTCCTCTGCCTGATTTGCCCGCCCTTTACTATAGAAAGTGCATTGTCTCAGCATGATAAATATTGGCCAATCAGAGAGGGACAGAGGTGTGGGAGGGGAAAACAGGAGGGAAAGAGGCTTCAGCCAATCAGGCTGCATGTCTGAGGGGAAGTACAGAAGCAAAAAAGGACAACCAAGCATGCTCTGCAACTTCCTGTTTGTGTACCAAATTTTGTGTGTACCAAATTAGAGTCAGGTAAACTGGGGAATGATTATTTACCAACAAGAAAAGTAATAGTGATTTTACCTTTTGTATTGCCTGGTTAACATCCTTATTACTTGTTTACCAGATAAGAATAAAGAATTGATTTTTGATTTTATGCCCAACAGTTACTCTTTAAAGTGATATTTTTTACAAGAATGAAACAAAGGAAAGTGTAGTGGACAGCGTGTCCAACATACGTTACTTTATTTCATTAGTTTTAACTGACCACAATGATGTGTACACATACCACAATAATGTACAGAGTTGGAAAATGGGATTAATGGTGGAGAAAGGTCTAAGCATGGGAATTTCCTCTCCTCTCCCCGATTTTGGCACTCCCTCCCCTACCATACAAGTCTGTTACTCTATTGAAAAGCACTAGAGAAAATGGATATAGTCTATCTCTATATGCTTTCATTGTTTCTGTCTGCTCTTGTAGTGTATGCGCCATGCCCAGGCCCAGATGTACCTCACAGGAGCCTATAGGTAAAGATGTCCTGGCACACTAGACTTCACCATCCATGAACCTACAAACACCCACTGAACCCTAACACAGGTGTGCTGGCTGGCCCAGCTGTCACTTCTCCCTTACTTCCCTTGCCTGTCATAGGTAGCTACAGGTGCCCCTTAGTATTAGGTAGCCATAAGTACCCTCAATAATAAGTAACTAGAGTTTGCCCAAGGTATTAGGTAGCTAGAGGAACCTCAGTTTTAAATAGCTAGTGGTGCCCCTGACTGAAGGGAGATCTCTTCAGTGGAATGCCAAGGCCCTGGTGAGTAACTCTAATTTACGCTCTGCTCGGGACTCTACATAGGTAAGGAGGGAGGGAGGCACTAGGGGAGGGGAGTGAGCCACCTTTCCATCATCAGGCGCCTGTAGGCACGTGCCTACAGTGCCTTATGGTAAATTCAGTCCTGAGTGTGCCAGAAAAGATGTGCAGATCGTGACTTTGCATTTTGCTACCACAATGCAGACAACAGACATGTATGAATGGGTCTAACAGATAACATTGGATCTGTTGGCATGCTCATTTATCTGTTGATCTCTATTGCAGAAAATTGGAAAATGGCTTAATTTTGTGTCTAGTGTAAACCCAGCCTTTGACTGTTGATGCTTGAAATGCATCTACAGAAAAGTAAGGGGTGTGCCCTTCAATAAGCCATAGTAGGCTGCATGTTTTCTGTGTGTGCAACTAATGACATTCTTTGGTTGAAAAAAAGCATTACAAGATATTACTTCACGGCCACTAGTATAGATATTACAATTCACAGCGAGGAAAAAAATCTCCAGTCTCCTCAGTGGAAAGCAGCGCCTTGGTCTTCTGTACATCCAACGTGGCTCAGAGCTATAATTACAACTATATTAAATCTGACTTTACTGAAAATGCTGCTGCTGGTTCCAGATGGATAAAATGATTACATAAGTTTGAAATCAATGGATGTCACTAATGCTGAAAGGGAAAAAAAAGCACTTGCCGCAGTGGCGTAGCTAAGGAGCTGTGGGCCCGATGCAAGTTTTACAATGGGGCCCCCCCCAAGCACTCTATACATAACAATTGATACGGCGCACCAAAACCTGCCAATGGCAACTACAGTGTCAGAGGTGCAAGAAGGTGATGGGGGACAGTTTGTTAATGCTTACCACTATTCAAAGTATCTATAGAAGTGATTATTATGAGCACAGGACCAACAGAAAGCTAATACTGTCGTTGATGGAGGGACCTTCGGGGGCCCCTCTGGCCCAAGGGCCCTGATGCGGTCGCTACCTTTTCCCCCCCTTATTGCTATGCCCCTGACTTGTCGGGAGAAAATGTATACAATTTTTTAGCAGTAACAACTGATGTACAAAACAATATGAAATCTAAACTTACCAAGTACATTTTTACAATTTAGGGCCCATCCTCTTCCAATCCACATGTAGATTGGTGTAGAGAGCGCTATATTTACCTGCTTTCAGCGCCGCAGATTTCCACGCATCAAAGCAGCAGCACTCTTTGCTGCCATTCTCCAAGCTCCCGATCACATGACTCGCATGGGTCATGTGATAGGGAGGCAGGGAGCCAGTGAATGACAGCAGAAACAGTGCACTGTGTTGCATGGAGGAGACCTACAGTACTGGAACAGGTTATATTACACTCACTATCTGTCTCCAGTGCGGGTCTTCTCTATGCATCAACACACACTCTCTCTGCTGCCATTCACTGGCTCCCTATCACATGACCGATGTGAGTCATGTGATCGGGAGCTCAGCAAATGGCAGCAGAGCATGCTGCTGAGCTGCACAGAGATCCACGGTGCTGGAAGCGGGTAAATATAACACTACCTGCGCTACTATGCATGGTGGGAAGGGGGAGCGGGGATGTTTGTTTACTGGCTGCCTGCTCCCTTGGGGAGGGAGGCTATGGACCTAGAGGGCCCCATGCAATATTTTTTTTGCAAGAGGGGGAGCATATGTGGTAGCTAAGTCCCTGATGTGTGGCCTGGCAGGTCTCCCACCTTCCTTCAGTCTCAATGCCACTATCTCCTCCACAGTCTTCACCCTATGTAGCATTAAAATTGCTGGCATTTTCCATCAATATCACTGGCTTGGATGTCCATTAGGACTTCCAAAGGGGGAAAAGACTAGACTGTTCCAGATGTCTGTTCACATATATTGTATTCTCAGTGAATAGCCCTGGTATGAGCGAGGGTGTGAGAGAGACCAAGCTTACAATCCAGAAGGAAATGTGTTAGGTAACTCTCCCTTGGGCACAGTGCTCTTCCAATGGTGGCATCATTAATGACATGAGAGGTAAGAAAGGCCTGCAATTTTTATATGGTTTTTGGGGTTCTTCTTTAACTTCCCAGATTCATTTTCTATGTTCCCTAGGAGTAATATTACAAATGGCCACTCCTGTGCAGATTTACTAATTTTCTCAGTTTGGACATGATGGCTCTCACAGTGATTTACTGGAACCCAAGATCTTAAGCTGGCCATAAACATTACAATTTTTTTGAACAATTAGATATTTGATTAGAAAAAAAAGTCTGTTTGGGCAAAAATTGTGTCATCCACTGGTATCGCGATCAAGCCAAAGTCAACATTATGATCGACATCAGGAGAACTGCAATGTTGGTTTTTAGTGATATCAATTGTGGGTCAATCGTAATGTCGATTGTGGTGATGATCGTCAATGTGGGTGTATAGTGTATTTCCGGCTTTAAAGGTGGCAACATAATTCTTTTCTAAATTAAATACTTCAGTAGCTTTTATCTCAGGTGTTTGGAAATGTCTTATAAATGAGGTATGGTGTGCTGCTTGCTGAGACATTTCAGGCAACTTCACATTCCTGCAAAGGTTCTATTCAAGTTACGGTTAAATTCAACAGGGCTGATAGCTATCAAACTGATGATGTGCATCTAGCCTTTTTATCAGCTACCATTAAAATTGTAATCATGCTTTGAGTGAAAAAGGGGTATCGGTTTTCCATATGTAAATTAAATGATCAGTTGCCAACTACCTACAAAAGACACCCTACACGGTGTCTTTTGTACTGCATTGAATTTGTATAGAGATCAGAAACAATCAAGTGCTATGAATAAGAAAATATACGGTAGTTTCCGACCACTGTATATACTTTTCTAAAAAACATGATTTCTAGTGGTATTTTTGAAGTTTTCAATGGTTGAAGACCATTAGTGGTTTTGAAGTAGTAATGTGGAAGTGGAGTTCAGGAGGAAGAGGAATACTTGTCATAAATCCTGAATGTTACATTTCAGGTGGCCCAGTATGTATGTTTATTACTTAAAAATAACCTTCCCGGATCTAGCATTACTGAATCAAAACACATAGTAAATAGCATCATCATGCTTGTATGCCTGGTATAGCTGTCCCTTCTGAGTCTGTTGAAGCAGTTGGGATGATCTATTAACCAAAGTAGTCTGCACTTTTACCCTTGGCGTTAATTAACATCAATAAGAAGTCAATGCATCTTCTGTAATATGCATGAAAACCCATTAGAGAACGACTCTTCAAATAGCTCTTCTATTGCGGCAGTCCCGGTGGCATCAAATTCTCTCAAGTACCAACACAGAGCCTTGCTGTGTGGAAGATCTGCTGCACTGGACATTATCCTGGGTTACAGGGCAGCCAGGGCAAGCACAGCACTAAATCAACATTCCTACAGGAACTGCTGTACACATTTATTGTACTTTTTATGAATAAGTATTTCTGGCTGTGCAGAACTTTGTAAGAATCCAGGGTGTTTCTAAATCGGACCATCTGCTTTTGGCTCTGAGTTCCTGTCTAAGCACATACATATCTCATTTCCGGTCAAAACCATCCTTTGAACTTTTAACATGATGCTTTCCCAGTCAACAATTGGATGATTGTCATGTGAGCTGGAGAGCCATGCACATGTCCTTTGAACATAAACCACAGTTTTATCAGGCAAGTGACTTTAGGAAATGCTTTCTAGGGGTTGGTAAATTCTTGTTATTTAACAAGTTCATCCTAATTAACATTTGTTGGTTGGGACACAAACTAAAGGCTTCCACAGATTTTTTAAAAGATAAATATCTTATATCTAACATATAATAATGTAAATTATGCAAATTTAGGGAACAATTTAAGTCTTTTCAGATAGCCAAGTCCCTTTCAAATTATCTTAATGACATGTGAATAGCAAACCTATGACAGCTGACTGATACTTTAATGTTGCATTTAAACTGTTATTACGAGGTTCACCAATTTAGCAATCCACTGGGAAAAGCAATTAACCCATGACAAAGGACAGGATTAACATATATTCACACTCCAGTGTCCTTGGAGATGTAGACAACAGCAGCATGTACTCTACTGATCTGGCTGATTTTAGGTGAACGTGATAAAGGAGACTAATAAGCTAAGTGCCCATATGTTTTGAGAGATCTCCACCAAGAAATGATCATTCGACGATCCATCTGGCTTAATCTTGAAGCCGAAATACGAATGATCGCAGAAACTATTTTTTCTGCGATCGTGCTAATTACCTAGTAAGTCTATGGGGATCTGAACGATCATGTTATCACAAAAATGTACACATGCTTGCAAAATCAGGAAAACGATTGTTTGTTCCGGAAAGAGTCGCTAGTAGCCGGGAAAAAATCACATCAAGGGTACGAACCTTAAGTACCTCATATACTTAAGGTGGCCATACAATAGTTGATATTTTTCAACAATCATTTAATCGAATTCCCTACAAATTGATGCCAATAGATTTTTGGCCAAAAAAGATTGATTCAGCCAATCGCGCCAGATGGCCTTGATCCTCAGTGGGTCGGAAGCACATCACTAGGGCCGTACAATTTTTGGGCCGACCGATGTGGCTCCCCAGAAGTGAAAAGACAGGCATAAGCTCCACCACGGAGAGAAGACATGGGAGGAAGTGTCTGCTGGCCAATAGGTGAGAGTAGCTCCTCTGCCCTTACACTCTGCACTGCCTGGGGAGCGGGGGAGCCATAGATGGGGATAATGATGGAGAGAGGGATCTATCTGTTGGCCACATCGACTAAAGGTAGCCATACACTGGTCGATTTGCCATTAGATCGACCAGCTGACAGATCCCTATCTGATCGAATCTGATCAGAGAGGGATCGTATGGCTGCCTTTACTGCAAACAGATTGTGAATCGATTTCAGCCTGAAACCGATCACAATCTGTGGAGCCGCCGCTGCCGCCTGTCCCCCCCCCGCACGCATACATAACCTGACGCTGGCTCCCGGGCATCTTCTCCGCATCTTCTCCACGCTGCACCCGCTCCATCCCGGCGCTTCCTGTGTCACTCCGTGACCAGGAAGTTCAAATAGAGCGCCCTCTATTTGAACTTCCTGGTCACTGTAGTGACAGGAAGTGCCGGGATGGAGCGGGTGCAGCGCGGAGAAGATGGTCGATTTGCCATTAGATCGACCAGCTGACAGATCCCTATCTGATCGGATCTGATCAGAGAGGGATCGTATGGCTGCCTTTACTGCAAACAGATTGTGAATCGATTTCAGCCTGAAACCGATCACAATCTGTGGAGCCGCCGCTGCCGCCTGTTCCCCCCCCCCCCCCCCCCCCGCGCGCATACATTGCCTGACGCTGGCTCCCGGGCATCTTCTCCGCATCTTCTCCACGCTGCACCCGCTCCATGGAGCGGGTGCAGCGCGGAGAAGATGCGGAGAAGATGCGGAGAAGAAGCCCGGGAGCCAGCGTCAGGTAATGTATACCTGATCGGATCGGCCGCCGCTAGCGACACGCTCCCTACCCGCGGACGATCGAGGGTAATTTCCCGCACGGCGCGATCGACGGACCGATCCGATTTCGGGAGGAAATCAGATCGGCGGGTGCATTTAGCGCGAACGATTGGCAGCAGATTCGATCCCAGGATCGAATCTGCTGTCGAAACGGCCGCGAATCGGGCCAGTGTATGGCCACCTTAATGTATGGCCAGCTATACAATGTTTTTACCCGATAAGTCATTCCAGTAGACCATGACCAGTAGAACATTTAATCGATCTTAACACTTGTGATTGATAAATCACGTCTTTTGATCGAAAATTAAGGGCTAAAATCAATTGAATGTTGTTTCTTTTTTGTAGTTCCTAAACTAACCATGCTATCATGGATGAGGGGGCAGTTCATATATTTCTCACATGACTGAGAAATGACTGATCACTTGACTAACATTTGAAAAAAAATTACATCAATACCCCTAATTTGTAATGTTGATCAGATAGGAATCTGTTTGCAGAAATGTTGCAAGGTCGACCAGTTGAAGATCAATAAAACCACCCCTCCAAGCATTGCCCTGCCCCCCACCAAGGGATCTGATTGTCATTATCTGGCTCCTTCAGATCTCTCTTCTTTCTTGGCTCCTGTAGAAGGCCCATATCAGAAAAACGTTGTCTGGTCCAAGACCTGGCCCACACTCTTGTTTGCTTCTTCTCTTGCTCTCTTTTCTGCATCATATGCAGGCTCTGCATTGTAATTTCAAATGCGATTCCAAAGTGTGAAGGAGCACTACACAAAGTGTAATGGTGTGCCAAGACCTTTAGCTCCTGAGTTTCCGGGTTTAACTAAAGTCCAAAGCAAAGATGGGTCGGCACCACCAGATCAACGTAACTAAAACTCTTTTATTCCATCACAGTACTGTTGCTTCCATGAAGGCCTGGTCTGCCCATGACGCCAAGTGAGGTGACTTTCTCAGGTGGCGGAAGACTGGGGGCAGCACCAAACAGAAACAGGAAGTGAAGAGAGTGCCTGGTCTGCTGCTGCCCGCCTGGCCGGTGATGTCTGGCCTCGCCGGTGTACATGAGTCTCGCTACTCTCCTCCCGCTGTGGCTTCCTGGGAGTAACCATGGTAACTGCATGCTAAGTGGCCGGGGGCAACTGTACCTGGCTAACCTATGCTGGGGCAGGGCAGCCATCGGGGGGGGGGGGACAACTGACACTGCAGTGAGGGGCCCAGGGCTTCTGGGGGCCCTGAGCCCCCCCGCCCCCCAATGCGCTGGAAGGGCCGCATGTGCTGGCTGCGGGCCTGTGGCTCACTAACCAGCACACCACATTCCAGCACTGAGAGAAGAGTGACGAAAGCGCTTAAAAGTGGGGAGCAGGTGAGTGAGCCCATTACAGCAGACTTTCTATACTGGGGCACCACATATATCTGGCTACAGGCTACCTATACTGGGCCACCACCTATACCTAGCTACCTATACTGGGGCACCACCTATACTTGGCTACTTATATTGGGGCGCCTATAGCTTGCTACCTATACTGGGGGCACCTGTACCTGACTAACCTATACTTGTGCACCACCCATACCAGGCTACCTATACTGGGGGCAACTATACCAGGCTACCTATACCAGGGCACCACCTATAGTTGAATACCTCTACTGGGGCACCTGTATCTTGCTGGACTATACTGGGGAACAAGCTATACAAGGCTACCTATACTGGGGGCATCTACACAGGATACATATACTGGGGGAACCTATACCTGGCGACCTACACTGGGGGCACCTGTGCCTGGATTCCTATACTGGGGGCACCTAAACCTGGCTAGGGCAGGGGGACAAGCTAGGACAGAATTGGACACGAGGTAACACTGGGGGATAAAAGAGGCACAGGGGGAACAGAGGTGGATAAAAGAGGCACAGGGAGAAAAGAGATGAGTTAGGAACATGAGGTCACACAGAGAGGACACAATAGAGGGATAAACTGAGGTGTGACAGAGGGGACAAAAGAGGCAGAGGAAGATAAGAGGGGGGGGGGGGGGGGAAAGAAAACTGGTAAAGGATAAAAATGGACCTACAAGTCCCTATCTCATTTGTTTACTAGGGATTACCTGTATTTTGCTTGTATTTGGCTCCACCCACAACATGCCATGGTCACGCCCATTTTTTGCCGCCACACGCTGTGCATGCCGCTTTCTTCAGTGTCGGAGCCATGTACATTTGCTGCAGTGCACTTTGCGCACAAACACGGAGGTGGGGTGGCTAGTGGGCAGGCACAGCAACCCATGGGTGGGCCCGGGCCTTATGATGTGTGAGGGGCCCCAAAATTTCTGATGGCGGCCCTGGCTGGAGGCAACTGTACCTGGCTAGTTGAGGTGAATGAGTGGTCAGGGAAAGTGGCAGCTTGGTTCCTTGATGCCCACTAGGCCCCAGACAGTTGCCTAGGTTGCCTAGGATGATCCTGCTCGGCCTAAACCAATCAGATTTCAGCTGTAATTATGCTAATATACATTTGAATACAAAAGCTAAAATGGGAATGATTGCTAGGAAGTGACAGCTTTGCTTTCCTTTTCCAACTCTTCTTTGGAATGCGCTTGTTACTGTGGGACATTCACTTATAGTAGTACCTACCACCAAACAGGGGCATAACTTCAGCCCCCGTTACAGTATTTAGCTAGCCGGGGACTAGAAGGGGCCCCGCTACTGTATATAATGCAGAGTGGTAGCAGATAATTATACATTACCTCTTTCTGGTGGCAGGACAGGTCCACTTCACTCCTCTTCAGTGTACAAGCACCATACAGCCAATCACAATTTGGCTTCTGTCTCTCCATGTCATGTGACAGGGACGAAATCCACATAGGCGCTTGTACACTGAATAGGACCTGTCCCGCCACTAGAAGGAGGTGATGCATAACGCTCTGCATTACGTGCAGGAACGGCCGCCAAGCGCCCTTCCCCCGGACAGTGGGGGTTGCCCCTGCCCCCAAATCATTTAGCAGTCCAAATATTTTACTGGCAAATTCTCTCTATGAAAGATTTCAGTCAGTTCCTACAAAGGCCTCATTTACTTCTACCCTTTTGTTTTTCCTTGGAAACGCTAATAAAAATGTAATGAAATGTTCTTGTAGTATTTAATTTACAATGTAAGGTCTTTAAAATACAACGAACAAAATAAGTAAACCTGACGGGACTCCAGACGGCGCTATGCATTATTGATATAATGTGATCGACCTGTGATATAACTCAGCCCTCCTTGAAATGATTTGGATGCAAAATCACATTTAAAATGACTTATTGCATGTTCTTCTAGACAATCAGAATTAAATTACAGCTGGGTATTTCGGAAGCCACTGTCTTTTCCTCTTTAATTTAACCTTGAAAAAAAAATGGCCAGTCTATGCAAGTCTGAAGAAAAAAAAATCCATAATGAATTCTACAAGATCACAAAAACCTCATTATGAGAGGCAAGTGATTCTCCAAGTGTGAATATTCGTTCTAGGCCTCACCGCATCATTCACAATTGTGAAGGAAAGCAACAATTAAATGATAATGGCCACTGAATTAATGAGCTGTCTTACATTGTGGCTTCTGCCTTCCTAGGGCGACACATGCACAACGGCTTTCCCTAGCCCTGCCTGAGAGCAGGTTATGCACTGTATACATTGCCTCTGTTTTCTGCCATGTACTATTAATTAAAATGTTTTGACATCGATGGTTTCATTGCCAAAGAAGCCGGCAAAATAGCCATCATTTGGGTAATTTGTCGTCACAGTAACGGGAAGCTGGGAGGTGATAGGTTGGCAGATGCTTAGGAGAGCACAAAGCTGGCCAGGTAATGTGATAGAAAAAGGTTGCTGTGTAAAAAGGGGCCACTTGTGCATCGTCTTACAAAAAGATAGATGCAATCGCCATGGCGATAGGTTTCCCATAATGTCAGATCATAGCCAGGGATGCCTGAACAAAGATGTAATAACTGGATATTCTTCTCTCATGAACTGGACAAAATGGTCATTAATGATCAGATGAGCATGTCATATATAACAAATAGGTTTTCTAAGCAGTATATTCACGGTTTTATCAGATAGTTATAGGGTAATAAGAGTCATTTACATGAAATAAAATGGCTGGGTTTGTATGTAAAGGTAAAGCAAAAAGTTCAATCCACTGTAAAGGAAAGTGGGTTTAGTTCCTGCAAGCAGGATTTTTCTGTGGACACAGGAAAGTGACCCTAGGCCTCTGATTAAAGTGGCAAATGAGCAAAGCATTGGTTCACGAATCACAAGACCTGTTCTTATTGTCTGCACAGGACCTCCCAGGCTATTGAGAGAAACTGTAACTTTAATAAATATTTTTGCAGAAGCAGTACAATTGTGAAAATACGTTCACAGACATGCTCAGCAGGTTGATCTATTTTCTTACTGGTTGATAGAGATCCTTGGGACAATAGTATATATCGTAAGTGGTTTTAAAACCCAGATGAATTGACTAAATTGCCAAGACCAAGCATGCAGATGGAAAAGAGGAGGGGTCAAGGACAGAGCCTTGTGGTACCCCCGCAAGTAAAGGATGGGGAGATGAGATCTGATCTGAGTAAGAGACTGTAAAAGACTTTCCAGAGAGATAGGTGATATCCAGGAGAGAGTGAGTCCCTTTATACCTATAGATGAAAGTATCTGTAGGAGTAAGGTGTGGTCAGTATCAAACGCTGATGACAGATCAAGAAGGATTAGAATGGAATAATGGCCTTTGGATCCAGCAATAAGAAGATCATTGGCCACTAGTAAGGGTTGTTTCTGTGGAGTGGTGGAGTGGTAAGAGCAAAAGCTAGACTGGTACAGATCAAGCAGGGAGTTAGCAGATAAATAATGGCTTAGTTCAGCATGTATATGGTGTTCAAGTAATTTGGATGCGAATGGGAGAAGTGACACAGGGCAGTAGTTGGCGAATTCGGTGGAATCTAGAGATTTTTTTTTTACTGTAGTGGTGTCACAACAGCATTTTTGAGTGAGTATGGAAAGATGCCAGGGGAGAGGGATAGGTTGAATAGCAATGTTAGTACGGGGATGAAGGATGAGGATAGCAGCGGAATGAGTTGGGAGAAAATAGAATCCAAAGAAAACGCGGTAAAATGAGATTTGGAGATTAGAGCGGATACAGAGCTGCCAAGAAGTGAGGTGTGGATGGAATTAGATTGCTATATGGAAAAACCACTTTGGATTTTGTCAATTATCAGTGATAATCATTATTATCAGTGAAGTATGTTGCAAATTCTTCAGCTGATAAGGTTTCCTCCCACATCTCGAAAAACATACAGATAAGTTAATTGGCTTCCCAAAATTTAAACCTAGACTACGATGGGCATATGGCTATGGTAGGGATTAGATTGGGTGCCCCTCTGAGCCTGAGGGACAGTTAGTGACCAGACTATATACTTTGTAAAGTATTGTGGAAGATGTCTGCACTACTATATACTAAATAATAATAGTAAAATGAATGGGGAAAGGCAAAATTTAGAATTCAAGGCAGAATCATTTGAAGTCAATGGAAAAGGGAGAATTTAAGAAGAATATGGATTTTTTTCAAAATGTTGCCTTTACTATTGTCTTCAATACAATCACCTGAATTCTAAATTCATTCCTAATAGTCCAGGAAGCCTTTTGAGATCACTAAGGCCATCAAATCACTTTGGACCAACAAAAAGTACTATATAGTGAGCTCTTCTGCACAGGAAAAGATGCAGTTGAAACAAAAAATTATTTTAAGATTTATGATAGATCCAGAGATTTTGCTGCATAGGTAGCCATGATCACTCTACTGATAGAATTTTTTACTGAAAATATTTATCGAACTGACTAAACTAACAAGGTTGTTTTATCATCAGCCTCTTTCATTATCTATGTGCCAGGAGAGATCTCGGCCACAAGATTATATGACTTATGTCATTCCATATCTCTGTACATCAATTATACATCCATCTGCTGCTAAAGATTGGCAGTTGAAGCCAATGGTACACAAAGGTCTTGTGGAATTCTACTTAGCTGCAACAAATCATCATGTTCTCGTCACCTAAAGGCTTACAATAGTGAACTCTGGGCTTAGTTGATTAATCTCACAGCTTTAGAGTTTCTGTAGTAATCAATGTAATCTTACGCTGTATATAGTTGCGCAGAGCTGCATTTCCTCTCATCGAAAGCCTTTCATCTAGAGCAAGGCTTTTCAACCTGTGGTACGCGTACCACCGGTGGTACTTTGCTGTTGGCCAGGTGGTACACACCAGGTTTGCCTGCCATTTTATTGCCCGCATGCCACTTGTCCTGGTCCTGTCCTGCCGCCAAAAAGTTTGGCTCCTCCTCCCTCGCTCCTTGCTGTGCTGCTCTGCAGCATACTTCACACCTCAGATCAGTGGGGAAGAGACAGCCAGTCAAATAGTGCACGGTAATGTCGCAGATACAGAAAGTGACATCACTGCTCACTTCCTGTATTTGAAGTATATGTGCCGTCACTGTGCACCATTTGCCTGGCTGTCTCTACACTGTGGCTGGCTTACCGATGATCTGAGGTGTGAACTATTCCACAGGGCAGCACAGCAAGGAGTGAGCAAGGGGGAGCCCAACTTTGTGGTGAGTCACTGCCTAGCTCTCAGCTCTCTGGTGGTGGGACTAGGCTACCTATAATTATGCGGGAGGGGGGGGGAGCGAGCACTGTAATAACAGTGCAGGCGATTTGGGGGCAGCCGGCGCCATCATAGGCCGAAATAGGAATTACGGCTATAGCGGCGCACAGTCGTTGCTTGTATCCTGCGCCCAAGTCTCCCGGTGGGCAGTTCATATGTATGCGTGGGGGGGGGGGGGGAGGAACTTGCAAGGCTACCTATATTGGCAATCTATCTACAGATTGCCAGTACTGACAATATGTAGGCTTGCAATACAATTGTAGTCGTTTTCCCCACCAATGCCTCCTACTTTTCCCCTCCCATATGCCCTCTTCTTTTCTTAAAGTGTACCTGTAAGAAAAAAGTGCCCGGGGGGTACTTACCTCAGGGAAGGGGAGGCCTTTGTATCCTAAAGAGGTTTCCCCCTTCCTCCACAGTAGAGGGGATCCAGCGCTGGGAGCCCCAAAGTTCTCCTTGTCGGTGTGTGCGCATACGCAGTAGTATTTGTTTTCCTTGACTGCAGTGCTTGAGTTTAGGTCTTCTTTAAAGAGGTTCTGTGGGATTCTAAAAATCAAACAAAACAAGCTGACACTTACCTGGGGCTTCTATCGGCCCTCTGCAGCTGTAATGTCCCGTGCCGTCCTCCTACGATCCTCCATTCCCGCCGGCCGGTCCCGGTTTATAATGTTAGCTCCTGCTTGCGTCATCGGGAGCTTACTGCACAGCCGCAGTGTAATAACTCGTGTGATTACACCAGGACCGGCGGCGGGGAACGGAGCATCGGAGGAGGACGGTGTGGGACATTACCGCTGCAGGGGGCCGATAGAAGCCCCAGGTAAGTGTCAGCTTGTTTGATTCTTAGGATGCAAAAGAACTCCTTTTAAGTGAGAAGAATACGGTGGCTGCTATATTAATTTCCTTTTAAACTATATAAGCTGACTGGCAGCCCTGATGATCTATGTCACTGCAGAAGTGTCTGAATCACACCAGAAACAAGCATGCAGCTAACCTTGTCAGATCGGACAATAATGTCAGAAACACCTGATCTGCATGTGCTTGTTAAGGAGCTGTGGCTAAAAGTATTAGAGGCAGAGGATCAGCATGATAGCCAGGTAACTGACATTGCTTAAATGGAAATAAATATGGCAGCCTCAATATGCCTCTCACTTAATTTCTCCTTCAACTGCTCACTTTTTTCACTGTAGTGGTCCTTTAAACAGTTGAAATTTGACAGTTGGAAAATGACAGTTTAAAAAAGACAGTTAGAAAAGGGCAGTTGAAATTTGGCAGTTAGAAAATGGCAGTTGGAAAATGACAGTTGGAAAATGGCAGTTGGAAAATGAAAATGGCAGTTGGAAAATGACAGTTGGAAAATGTCAGTTGGAAAATGTCAGTTGGAAAATGTCAGTTGGAAAATGGCAGTTGGAAAATGACAGTTGGAAAATGACAGTTGGAAAATGACAGTTGGAAAATGGCAGTTGGAAAATGGCAGTTGACATTTGACAGTTGGAAAATGGCAGTTGAAAAATGACAGTTGGAAAATGGCAGTTAAAATGTGACAGTTGGGAAATGGCAGTTGAAAAATGACAGTTGGAAAATGGCAGTTAAAAGTTGAACTGTCATTTTTCAACTGTCTTTTTCCAACTGTCGTTTTCCAACTGTCAATTTCCAACTGTCATTTTTCAACTGCCATTTTCTAACTATCATTTTTCAACTGACATTTTCCAACTGACATTTTCTAACTGCCATTTTCCAACTGTCAAATTTCAACTGCCATTTCCAACTGTCATTTTTCAACTGCCATTTTCCAACTGTCATTTTTCAACTGCTTTTTTCCAACTGTTATTTTCCAACTGCCATTTTCTAACTGTCATTTTTCAACTGTCAAATTTTAACTGTCATTTTCCAACTGTAATTTTTCAACTGCCATTTTCCAACTGTCAAATTTTAACTGCCATTTTCCAACTGTCATTTTCCAACTGCCATTTTCCACCTGTCATTTTCCAACTGCCAAATTTTAACTGTTGTTTTTCAACTTTCATTTTTAAACTGCCATTTCTCAACTGTCATTTTCCAACAGCCAAATTTCAACTGTTTTTCGACTGCCATTATTTTCCAACTGTCATTTTTCAACTTCCATTTTTCGACTATCCTTTTCCAATTGTTTCCTTCTTCCTTTCCTATTTTTTTATATCGCAAACACAAGCCTTGAGATCCTCAGTGTTGAATGTTGATTTGCCACCTCATTTTGTGTTTTGGGGGCTAGATTTGCATCACGATTTGCACAATTTAAAACTGGCTGTCTCTAACAGTGACAGGTGTCAGATATGGTGGCTGGATAGTGCAATGGTTAAGTGCTCTGCCTCTAATGTAGGTGTCCTGGGTTCAAATCTTGGCTCTTGCTATTCAGTAAGCCAACACCTATTCCGTAAGGAGTTCCTTGGGCAAGACACTCTAACACTGCTACTGCCTACTGAGTGCGCTGTAGTGGCTGCCTCGCAAGCGCTTTGAGTCCGACAGGAGAAAAGCGCTATACAAAAAAAGGAATTATTATATGGATAACTGTAGAGAGGGAGTGGAGGAAAAAGCCTATGTTGGTGTTTTATCTTCCTATCTTGCTCCCATTCTAATGACCCATTTATTGTCTTCAACTTTCAGAGTGGTTCTCTTTCCAGGCTAGCAGCACTTTTAGCCACCTTTGAAACTTGTCCACACATTCTTTACCTTAATGTTTGGTGCTTGTGTTGCTCCACGATGGTGACCCTCTTTTTCTTGGGCTACTTCAAATGTATTTATTTATTGTGCATTATGGTGATTTATTGTTGCGGAGTTGTTTTTCAGATTAACTTGCATTGTTTTTTTCTTGATAAAGAGGTACTTTGTTGCATTGGAATTTTGAATTATCTTAATTACAGAATGAATTCCAGATCTGTCTGTACCAATTTTTTGGAGTGCCAACCACTTACTTCTTTTTACAAAAATGTATGGCACGTGTTTTGCTCTGCGTTGCAGTATTAATTGAAATGAGTCACATGAAAGAAAAAAGCAAAAAATGTCTGGCACTGTAGCTTTAATGCAAAAGCAGCAAATGTACATGCATATATAGTGAGTGATTCACAAAAGCATGTCCGTGAAAATGGTGGTACTTAACGTGCTCTTCTGGAGTGGGGAGGCAACTGTGGGCGCCAGTGGGTGCACGGCCTTACGACCATTTCGCAATGGGGTGAGCCTTGCTTCTTCGGAGGCTAATCGTGCACAGCAGTACAGTCTTGCTCCACCCACTGTACAGGTCTAGACATGCATCTAGGTCATTGCCTCTCAAAGTTCTTTGGTGCAAATAACACATAGGCCCTTATGCAATTCACTTTTTTCTCCTGAGTTTTCTCCAAGGTGATGTTTTCACAACTTGTCACAATATACCTTTAGCCACCAGCTAGCAATCAATTACTCAAAATACATTTGATATAACTTTTTCACCAATCTTTGGGTACATTTTCAATTGTAAAATGCTAAAAAGTTAGTTTAAAGAGAAGATAAAAATTATCTCCTAGGAGATAACTCAAGTGAAAAAGTTAATTGCATATGGGCCCTAATCTCATACCTTAACTACTTAAGGACCATGGTGATTGAAATCTACGCCCTGTTTTGGTGGTCACCTGGCTGGCAGGGCATAGATTTCAATCACCGCTGCAGTGCGCATTCGCCGTTTCCGTCGCTCCCCACCGATCTCCCCGATGAAACCCCGATATCTCTCGCCGCAATTCACTGGCTCTACCTGTCTCTATGACGGCAGAGCCATGTGAGTTGCTCAGGACACGATTTCATTGGCTCCTGGCCGTGTCTATCCATGTAAGCTGCCCCATAGGCTTACATTGATAGACACGGTCAGGAGCCAATGAAAGCGGCTCCTGACCGGCTGACATGACTCTGCCGTCATAGAGACAGCACAGTGGATGTCAGGAGGATCCCGGCGTGCGGCGGTGACAGCAGTTGCGGCTGGTTTGCCTGGCAATTCGTCGGGATTCCGTTGACATTGTACCAGCAGTCTCTGGTCCTTAAGGGGGCAGAGACTGCTGGCACTTAAGTGGTTAAATAAAAACATAATCTATTACTGTGCAGCCAAACATATCAATCAATACTGAATTGCAATGTTTTGAAGACTAATGTTCAAAATAGAGGATTTTTGTGAATATTGAAGGACTGGGCACTGCAGTAGACTCTGAAGCCAGAATGCACATTAAAAATGGAGTATCACTTATGGACAGGGGTGCACCTAGGCTCAGGCGAACAAAGCAGCCGCTTGGAGCCTCGCGCACAGCAGGGGCCTTCCATCATATCATGGCTACCCTGTCTGTGGCTGGTATGACTGCCAATACCTGTATGGTCTATAGTCTTATTTGTCAGGTTAGAAGGTTGAAGCTAGGCATCAGGAAGGGGTTAAATTTAAAGCAACCCCATCACCCTCCCTTTCCTCTTTCTGAAGGGCACTGAATGAGGCGCGGAAGAGAAGGCAATGGGAGGGTGATTGGAGGGAACATCACACCAAGCCTGCTTTTTCCTGTCTGAATATTTGACTTCAGCCAAAATCCAGATCCTTCATAGAGTGATTATAAAGATGGTGTGTGTGTTGGGGGGGGAGCAAACAAAATGGGGGGGGCAGGAAGTAGAACAGACAACACAGAGAGGTATGTAGATTCCGCATAAATACCTTACCTTAGGTGTATTTGTCTCAAGTCAGGTGTGCTTTAAAGGACTCATCCAAGCAGATAAAAAATAAAAAAATCCACTTACCAGGAGCTTCCTACAGCCCCTGTCTGCCGTTCTGTGCCTAGGCCGCATCTTCACTCCACGCTGGTGGTCCTGGGTCCCCTCCGGTGGAGGATTCCTACTCGCAGAACTACTGCGCCAGCGCTGCACAGTCCAGATGACGTCAGCGCGACCAGTGAACCACACGCTGGAGCGTAGAGGGAGCCGGCGCGGAAGCCGACCTGGCAAGGTCGGTTTCGCCACCGGAGGGGACCAGGAGCCATCGGAGCTGTGGCGAGGTGCCAAGGGCTGGAAGAAGCCCCAGGTAAGTGGATATTTTATTTTTAATTTCCTTTGACCACTCCTTTAAGTAAATGATAGGGGAGACGAACCGATAACCCAATTGTGAACTGAGTCACATAATCAAATTATAACCATCATGTAGCTGATAACCGGTACCAGAACTAGATCCTCCATCACCAAACTGTAGTGTAACCCAATACTATTAGAGGCAAATCTGCTAAATTTTGCTCTTTGGAGAAGTTGGATTAATATTTTCTTGTACTGGAGATAATACGTGGAAATTGCATGAAAGGAATGAGATTTGATTAGGAATACATGAGCTTCATCTAGAGATTATGTTGAACAAATAAAAATTTCTCATGGTCCTGTGTCTTTCCTTTTAGTATTATTATTATTATTATTATTATTATTATTATTATATATTTTTTATCTATATAGCACAATATCTTCCATATTGCTGCACATAGTACAAAACAAATATTAGGGGGCATTATGTGAGTTCCCTTTTGATTGAGAGTATGGAAATAGTCCTTAATGTCTGTGGTTATATGTAGCGCTCATTGCTGCTTGCAATTTAGGCATATACAATAGGAACAGATAAGCTCAAACCCTGTCTAAAACCTATCTTTAATTAATAAATATCATTATTAAAAAGGGGGCAATAACCATGATGTTTTGCTTGATCAGAAAGCATGGGCATCTATTTATCACCCCATATACTTACAGACTATTTATACTGATAACTGATGTAATGAATTGTAGCCAGCATTGATTTAAGGATATGCAGCATATTAAGTGGTATTTTAAGAGGAAAGGATATAGAGATTAGTGGGCTAGCTTCTGTGACCAAGTCTGTTTTTTAACCTTGAAGCGATCCTCATATTGGTGTTATCAAATAATCTTGCTACAATTCATTATACTGTTATAGACAGTGTGCATATGTAATATGCTTATCTCCATACTTCGTAAATTGCACCAAGCATCATACAGTATTTATTGACCTGTTCTTCAATAAACATATTATGGATTAAGCTTTAGACATGAGTTTGAATATATCTGTTCCTGTTTTGTACCTGCCCACATCCCCCCCCCCCCCCCCCCTTTCCCCTTTGTTTGTTCTTGTTTTCATTGTCATGTTTATAATTCAGCAACAGATGGGATAGACACTTTCTTCACCTGAGGAGACCCCATAACATATGCCTGGTGCATATAAAAGGTGTAATCTCCACCTTTTATAGTGTGTTTGTTTATACAATGTTCCTTGAATGGATTTATGTGTTTAATTATACAAGCGAATAATAACAGCGTTGATAATGCAGAGCTCTCTAAATCACACTTGTCATGCAGTAAAATCACTGGAAGATTAGTGCTGTGCTTTGTTCTGTCTGTGATAGCGCAGTCGTGGCAGATAACATTGTTATTTCTATTATGACTTTGACTAGTTAAACTACTACATAAATCCTGTAGGCATGAGAAGAGCAGTTATGCAATTATTAGTAAGACACAGACTGATGATTTACGATGAGCCTGTAGATACAAAATTAAACAGAGATGTACAGAAAGTTACAGCAACAATTAGTGACATGGGGACCAAAGCGCTAAACTTCTCTAGTGCTTTTAATGTCTATTATGGCTCATTTTACCTAATGATTTACTAAAATAAAACACCCATGAAAAAGTCTGTGTTAATTTTGTATCTAGCTAGGTGCTTTAATTAAACACCTAGGTACAGCAGTCATCTGTTTTCTTGTTTACCTGTGCACCTGCATGCTGTAAGATAGTGCAGCATATGGGTAACACGGTTGCATAGTAAATGTGCTTTTGCTGTACAGCGCTACAGACTCAAGTTTGAATATCAGCCAGGACACTATTTACATGTCATAAATGACCTCCCTGTATTCCTATGAGCTTCTTTCCACAGTAGTGCAGTGTGTTCGACCCAGATCAGCTGGAATGCACTTCCTCTGTCTGTACTTTGCAATCTGGCGATACGGGGAGGGAGGGTGGTCACTAGACACCAGGGATTACTCTATGGAGAGGGAAGGGAGACCACTAGACACCAGGTACGCTCCTAGTTTAAGCTGGGGGGGGCACTGGTATGCTGGGGGGGCTAGTGGTAAGGAAGGCTTGCTGTATAGGTGGAGGGGAGACCACTGGGCACCAGGTACTATGTATTGGGGGGGGGGGGGGGGGAGGGCAGCCACTAAAGAACCAGGGAACATTCTATGTGAGAGGGAGGGTGGGCCACTAAACATCAGTGTGAAAGTAGTGGCATTTTCATCTGTAAGTCCCTTTCTCCTTTTTTTATTTTCTCTATTTTCTATTATTTTAGTACAGGTATTATTTTATACTATTCCATTTTCTTTCTTGCCTGAAAACTTCTATCCAGTTTTTCAGCACCCCCAAGTGGCCTCAGCCCACTGGCCAATGAGTAGTACAATGTTTCAACAGATTTGCACATTTGTATTGAAAATTTATCAAAAATGTGTCTACCATCAATTCTCCCCTTACTCTTCTTCTAGTGGTCTAATGAAGCACAAAACATCTTTTAAGAGGCTGAAGTCATTTTTTGCATCCAGCCATCTCCTGATTCACACAGAAGCTACATTATTATTTGTACTTAAAGCAAACCTGATGCTAATAAAACCCCTTATCATATAATGAATTGTATGAGTAGTATGGATAACAAATAGAACATAAAGGGGAACTGAAGAGAGAGGTGTATGGAGGCTGTCATGTTTATTTCCTTTTAAGCAATACCAGTTGCCTGGCAGCCCTGCTGATCCTCTGCCTCTAATACTATTAGCCATAGCCCCTGAACAAGCATACAGCAGATCAGGTGTTTCAGTGGTTCAGACTTTAAAGTCAGATCTGACAAGACTAGCTGCATGCTTGTTTCTGGTTTTATTCAGATACTACTGCAGAGAAATAGACCAGCAGGGCTGCCAGGCAACTGGTATTGATTAAAAGGAAATAAACATGACAGCCTCCATATACCTCTCTCTTCAGTTCCCCTTTAAGTAGCAAAGAAAGAGTCTCAAATTTTTATTTTTGGTTATATACCGTAGCTTTATTTATGACATTGCATTATTCTGTTATATTTTCAGTTTACAAACCACACTCTGTATTTTAAGCTATAAAACAAAGCATAAATAATGACCCTTTGAACTTTCCTGCAGTAAAACCTTATCAAAAACTTTCTCTCGCTGTTTCTTGGCAGTTTAAGTGCTTCAGAAAATAGGACTGTATTCGATCCACATTGGGTCGAATATTTTAGAGAAGCCCTTTTGCATAGATAACATAAGTTATGAAGTTTCTTAACTCTTCCTGTACTGGAAACCAATATGAGACTCTTTTCTCTGCTACTAATGTTATATTTCTTAGCTTTACTGTACATACAATTCATTATCTCATAAGTTTATTTTCACTTCAGATTAGCTTTAAGGTGGATATCTCCTAAAATGCAATTGGAGCTGTTCCGTCCCAACAAGTCAGTTTAAAAACTTTGTTACAGTCTTCCTCTCTCATAAACCTTCTCTTTATGAAAATAATTACAATTTGTACGATCATAAACTTCTCTCTCTCAAATTGACCTTAGAAGAATGGCTCTCTAGGGCCACATAGGAGGTGGTCAGGAGAAAATCATTGCTGTACAGAAAGTACACCAGCCAAGACTGCTCATGCACACCTAGGCAAAGACCAGGATTTCTGGAACAACAGTTATTTTGGCACAATTCTAGAACACATTTTGGGTGAAAACCAAAGATATCATTTCTATAGAAGAAACCGATACCAGCTGGAGAGCATGGTGGTGGATATGTTTTCAATCAACATTCAAAAGTCATATAGAAATTATTTAGATTCACTATACATGGCCACTGATGCAGGGAGAGCCCAGGTTACACTTAAAGAGACTCTGAAGCGAGAATAAATCTCGTTTCAGAGCTCAAAGTTAGCAGGGGCATGTGTGCCCCTGCTAAAACGCCGCTATCCCGTGGCTAAACGGGGGTCCCTTCACCCCCAAACCCACCCCCGCAAACCTTGGTCGTAGACTTGGTCGTTCCTGGAGGCAGGGCTAACGGCTGCAGCCCTGCCTCCAGTCGCGTCTATCAGCGGCGCATCGCCGCCTCTCCCCCGCCCCTCTCAGTGAAGGAAGACTGAGAGGGGCGGGGGAGAGGCGGAGATACGCGCTGACAGACGCGCGTGGGGCAGGGCTGCAGCGGTTAGCCCTGCCCCAACCAGGAAGAGGGGATGCGCTGCACGGAGGGGGATTTGGGGGTGAAGGGACCCCCGTTTAGCGGCGCGATAGCGGCGGTTTAGCAGGGGCACACATACCCCTGCTATCTATGAGGTCTGAAGCTAGATTTATTCTCGCTTCAGACTCTCTTTAAGCCGACAACACATATTCTCTCTGGAATTTGATGTCGTCTTTTGTGGCAACATTCATATTTCCTGAGGTAACCAAGATTTTGGGTGCTGAACAATCTCTTCCTGGCAGCTCTTTGTAGGGCATTGTTGTCTAGAAATATAAAGGCTGCAACTCATCATAGGTGATGCGTATATTGCTGCTGATCAGTTTCAATACACGCTGGATCATAGAAGCATTTGAGAGGTTGATTTTCCCCTTTACACAGTCTTCTTACCTATTTCAAAGCCAGACACCCAGTTGAAAGCAATCACATGGGAATAAGCATTATCTTCACACAAAACATAAAAAAACAGGTAATATTCACAGAATTACCACCCTCCTTCCACAGGAACCATGGGGTGTACCTCCATCTGTAATTACCCTCCATATTTTGTTTTTTGCAATGGCTAAAAAAAACTTAAAGAAGAACTTCCAGGTCATGGCAGTACACAAGAGTAGTGCATTAGACGGCCTGAGCTACGGGCATGCTCAGTAGGTCCTCTTGTGCACTTTTTTTTTCTTTGCCTGTAGCCTCTTTGGATGACGTCAGTGCAGCATCTTGGGAGCGAGGACAAAGAGGAGGAATAGAGGCTGGAGGAGAGGCATGGAAGGGACGTTCCTGATGCCAGAGGGGGCGGTATGCAGCAGTCCCTCTCCTGCAAAGGATGTCCCTTCCTTCTAAAGCTGCCAACAAGCTCGTTGTCACTGATTTCGGGGGCTGAAGCAGCAGCTGAAGGGGGCTGTCCAAAGACTGAAGGGTATCCTAAAATGGACTTTGCAACTTGATAATGACCTTGAACGTTTTAGTAAATCCACTTAATGATGTTTGAAAACTAAAATCAGGGTTCTGGAATGGGCACATGAGTGCTTGAATCTAAAGGTGGCCACACATGATGCAATGAAAAAAAATGATCCGATTTAACAGCAATACGATAAAAAAGAATGTTTCTAAAGAGAAATTGAAAGCTTTTTTTTATTATTATTTTTTTTTTTTTATTTGAGTGAAAACTCTGATCGGATTTACCATTTTTTTTCTATTTTTCTGGGTTGGGAGTGGTGGAAATTTCTAATCACGTTTTTGCAAGATTGAATGGTGTGTGGTAGATTGACAATTTCGTAAAGTAGAGATGCAAGCAATTTTTTCAAAGTTTTCAATATTTTTTTTTTATAATTGGGGGAAAAATGTATTGGTCAGGTTTTTCAAATGCTACAATCACTGAGAAAAATTGATTGTCAATCTTGAATTGAAAAGAAATGTAAAATGATGTTGTGCGTTAATTTGAAATGGACTGTGCATGCAAGAAACTGCTCTCAGGCCTAGAACCTACTAGCAGTACATTACTAAGCCATTACTAAGCACTTGAGATTTAAAGGCTCTTGCTAATGTAATGCTATGGGTGTGACCCCACTTGAGCAATGTGATTTTATAAAAATCCCCCATAGCATTACATTAGCAAGAGCTTTTCAAATGACTAGCATTTAGAAAAAGCTGCTAGTGGGTTTGAGCCCTTACAGCTTAAACAAAAAAAAATCACCCAGGCAATGTCAGTGAGGGAAGAGTCAGAGGCCCATATGCAATTCACTTTTTCTCCTGATTTTTTTCCTAGGAGATTATTTTTCATGTTTGATTTAGAATAACTTTTCAGGACTTTGCAATGGAAAAAGTACCAACATTTAAGTGAAAAAGTACAATCAACATTATTTTTAATATTTTTTTTTTGTTTGCTGGTGGCATTTTTTGACATTTTTGAAAATATCACCTAGGAAAAAACTCAGAAGAAAAAGTTGTTAAAGTGAACCTCCGCACTAAAAATCGACTCAGCAGCACTGAAAAGGCCTGGTGTTTCTTTAACAGTTTCACAGCATCAGAACTTTGTTTCTCTTATCCAAGCCTCATTTTTAGCTGCACAGAAGAAAACTGCCCGGGCATTTTTCCCTTGATGCTGTGCAAAGCATGATGGGATTTCTGAGGTTGTTGCTCTTGTTCTGCTGTTTTGGTGCAAAAAATTTTTTTTACATTTTGAATTTGACATTTGAAGCCTAGCGTGTGCAGCTGGGAGGGGTTATCAGGACACAGGACAGTTGGAACTGTGTCTCCTGCTCCTTGTCACCTCCTTTCAACCAAAAAGATGGCTGCCCCCATGACAAAGATGGCAGCCCCCATGAATCACAAACATTTGCCTGTTCTTTTAAAACAGAGTGGGTAAAAATTATATTACCTATCTATTGTAATTAACATAACTAATTTAACTTAATGACAGTATGTTTGTTTAGGCTGAAGTTCCCCCTTAATAGCACATGGGCCAGAGTGTTATAAAAAACACCTGCTTGACATGTTTTTTGTCAAGGGTTTTAGTTTCCAGGTATTAGAGCCTAGAGTATACTTACTTTGTCCATGAAGGAAAATTCATTTCTACACTTTTCTTTTGAGTATATAATTGCAATTTATTTTGTAGATTTTTTTCAAATGGCTGTATGTCTCAGAACTTGATTGTTTGATTTTCATTGGCTGACAACAGTATGTCTACATTTCCCTCATTTCCCTCTCACTATAGGGTGACTTTAAGGTCTTTGTTATAGTAATGATTTTGCTGCTACATCTCTGCAACCACTTTGAGAAGAGTATTTGGTCTGTCCATGTGTTTATTCTCAGTTTGTTAAAAGAAGCTTAATATAGGGTAGTGGTGCAGTCACAGAAACCACATTTAATACATTTATGGTTCTGTGTGCATTGATGCATTAAGCTTCATTATACTTGGAAGCAATTCCATATATTTCAGATCAGATGCTTCCTTCCCAGAACTGATTATCAAAGTTCCTTCAAGTGAGTCACATACGTGCCAAGTTATGCAACGAATGTGTTACATTACTACCATAACACAGAGGTTGCTGCTGAGATATTTGATGTAATATGGTACATGGCCAAATTACATTTATTGAAGCTTGTATCTTGTAATCAATTTATTTTTACTTTTGGTAGTAGTGTTGTACCGTGTTTTGAATCAGGATGATACCATGTATTGACCCTCTTGGAAGTTGTATTAAGGCATCTATTGACATTTATTTATGTTTGCAAAAGAATGTTTCTCTTTCCGAATGTCCAGTTTATATAAGCTGTGTGTTTTAACATCTTATTAGTATACATAACTACGTCTGAAGAAGGCTTATTAGCCGAAAGCTTCATTTTTATTTGTACTAAGTGGAATTCTGTATAACAGACATAAGCTAGATAAATGAGATAGTTATCAGTACTCACTCTCATCAGGAATTGTAAGTTGATAAGCCCCTCAACAGTGATCTAGCAGTAGGGGATGCAGAGGTTGGGATTGTACAAGGGGCATGCATGTTGCCCTCTGCAGTCACATCATTGATCTTTATTGGTGCTGCTTGTTCATTTCCTGGGCACTACCATCTCTAGTGACCTGAAATGGGTTGAGAGCATCATTAAAACACAGAAAGAAAGCCCAACAAAGTCTGTGCTTCCTAAGTCAACTGAAGAAGTTTGGAATGCCACAGAAGCTACTGACCAGCTTTTAGTCCACCTATCCTCTGCTCCTTCATCATCGTCTGGTATGCAGATGGCTCCATTAGCGATAAAAACAAACTTCAGAGGGTCATCAGTGTTGTGGAGAGAACCATCGGCACACCCCTGCCATCACTGGAATGCCTTCCCACCCCCAGACTGAGAACCAGGGCAAACAAAATAATGAACGAACCCTCCCACCCCAGCAATTATATATCAATCTCCTCACATCAGGCCACCGCTACAGATCCATTCCTGCCATAACTTCCAGACATAGAAACACTTTCTGTCCGAGGCCGAGCTCCTAAATACTGGTCCTACCACCAACCCAACCCTCCAGTCTCCCTCACTCATATTTTAATTTGTACTTCTTCTGCTTATACAGTATGTGTTACTTACACTGTAGCCTATCTAAGTGCATGCTGAATTTCTAGATGTACTACTGTGTCTGTTCCAAAAGCAATTCCAGTTACGACCCCCATCATACATGGCAAATAAAGCTAATTTTGATACTAGTGTTGTAATGATTACCATTATATGTGCTTTGAAAAGTGGTAATCATTTAAAAGAAAAAAACAACAATGATTTTCCCCTGCTTACTCTTACATCACACTGTGGCTGTTTTTGGATAGCTAGTTTTGGTGGTCTGTATCATGTTATTATTATTATTGATTTATATAGCTCCAGCATGGCGCTGTACAACAGAAAACAGAGTGTAACAGTACAAAATAAAAAATATAACCGTTAACAGTACAAGACAATAGTGTATTACTGATGATGCAATGAACAAATCAACTACAGATTTTTACACAGGGTGGAAAATATACGTGCATAATACACAGCATTGAGAGACAGAAGGGGCAGAGAGTCCTGAACAAAAGGCCTTACAGTCTAAAGGCTTAAAGGGAAGGTTCAGGGAGGGTGGGTAAAAAATAAAAATCAATTTCCACTTACCTGGGGCTTCCTCCAGCCCGTGGCAGGCAGGAGGTGCCCTCGCCGCCGCTCCTCAGGCTCCCGGTGGTCTCCGGTGGCCGACCCGACCTGGCCGGGCCGGCTGCCAGGTCGGGCTCTTCTGCGCTCCAAGGCCCGGAACTTCTGCGTCCCACGCCGGCGCGCTGACGTCATCGGACGTCCTCCGGGCTCTACTGCGCATGCGCAGTAGTTCTGCGCCTGCGCAGTAGAGCCCGGAGGACGTCCGATGACGTCAGAGCGCCGGCGTGGGACGCAGAAGTTCCGGGCCTTGGAGCGCAGAAGAGCCCGACCTGGCAGCCGGCCTGGCCAGGTCGGGTCGGCCACCGGAGACCAGCGGGAGCCTGCGGAGCGGCGGCGAGGGCACCTCCTGCCTGCCGCGGGCTGGAGGAAGCCCCAGGTAAGTGGAAATTGATTTTTATTTTTTACCCACCCTCCCTGAACCTTCCCTTTAAGGGATATGACTGTAGATGAAGGGAAGCTGTGTATGAGATGGTAAAAATGGTGATCAGTGGCCAAAGTGTCCTAGGTAACAGAGTAAGCTTGCCAGAAGAGGTGAGTTTTCAGGTTGCACCTAAAAAGGGTAACTGTGGGTTAGTAGCGGATGTGTTGAGAGAAGGAGTTCGAGAGGAGGGGAGAGGATCGAGAGAAGTCTTGTAAGTGGGAGTGAAAAGAGTTGACAAGAAAGGAAGACAGGAGAATGTTGTTAGTAGAGCAGAGATTGAGTGTAGGATGGTATCTGGAAATAAGGTTATTTAAATAAGAAGGTGCTAGGTTGTAAAGAGCTTTATACAGTGTAAAATTTTCCCTGGGGTGCATGACTCTGCAGCTATCCCACTGCATCTCAATGTTTATTTCCAGCACTACTCATTTTCTGACAGCCAACAGCGTTGGTGCAGGGATCCTCTTCTGATCACAGCTAATGGCCCATGCTCCCTGCATTTAGGTATATAGGACAGTAGCCAGAAACAGAAATGATGGCAGTGATGTGTGAAGGGTCACACAGTGCTGCAACCAGCAGCTGTCAGAGGGAGTGAGCAGTGCTACAGGAAGTCATCAAGGGATCTGTCTACAGTAATACCGCCACGCACAAGATAAATATTGATGATTCTCTCCCCTGACAGATTTCTTTGTATGGCCCCAAGTTACATGTTAATGAAGAAAACACACAATCGCATTTTCTGGTGGTTATCCTCTCTGGCTAGCATTGTCCTTTAAAAGGCACACAATGTACATAAACATCAGATATACAAAACTCTGTATACCACTTCCTCCCTGGGGACGACCTTGCAAATAAGCTTTAAAAACATAGTGCTGAAATGACAAAACCCTATTATTTTATAATTGAAATCCCAACTCCGTATCAGGCAGGATGCAATTCAATTTACACACTGCTTTTGTTCCTCCTACAGTTAATCTCCCAGGAGAAATAGAAAATTGACCCCTCCGCAGGAAGAACTAATATTGTAATTATGTATATTGGTGTTATAAAACTGCTATCCGTATTCTTGGGTCTATGAAAGCAGGACTTGTAGATGCAGAAGCTTGGTAGTGATCTGAGATGATTACATTTCGCACAACATAATCCCGACCCAGTAACTCTAATCTTTTATTTAAGATGAGTTTTGCACATAACAAGAGGAAAATCAATAACGGGGCTGTTTGCTTCTGAAATATATCCAATTTATTAAAGAAAAAAAACTACAAGGGAAATGGGCTTATAAAGATGGAGTTGAATATAGCTCCCAGCAACACTGAATTAGATTTAGCTAGGACTGTGTCATAGTGTGTAGCGGGTTACTCATTTGGAGGAACACACAGGTGTTTACTATGTTTTATATTTATCTGCTTACTTGATGGCAAAGGTATTTAAAGTAAACCTAAGAAACATACAGCAAAAGGATTTATACTTACCTGGGGTTTTCTCCAGCCACTGTAGTCTATTGGCTCCATCAGAATCCGTCCAGTCCCCTCCGTTCTCCAGCTAACAGCCCAGGTAGTTGCTGATTACTGTGCATGCGTGGACCTGGCTTTGCGCCTCCCTGGTCGCACTCCCATGGCTGGAAGTGTTCTGTGCCTGTGCAGTTAGTTAAAGCTTGTAACTGTGCAGGCGCAGAACGCTCCTGGATATGGACCAAGGAGTTGCGTGGCCAAGGCCGCACATGCACAGTAGTTCCGACTAGCTCAGTCAAGGACTTTACTGGAGCTTACAGCAGCGGAACAAACAGGACCAGATGGATGCCAAAGGAGCCCACAGACTACAGGGGAAAGAAGGAAGCCCCAGGTAAGTATACATTCTTTTAATGTATTTGTCTCAGGTACGCTTTAACTAGCTACATTTGATTTCATAATGAAGAAGTCACAATCCTACAGACAAGTGCTGAGGCATGTTTCTCAGTGTACAACCTTTGCTGCATTTGCAGATCATTTGTGATCCGCCTGAATTAAGGCCTTCAGTGAGTGATTATGGAAATCATGGTGCCCTTCTCCCTCTAATGCGACTTGCTTTTTACTCAAATACAAATATAACGCTGCATTTTTCCTTCATTTGCATTTGTGTTGACAATGGGGCACATGAAAATCCAAATGCAGTACTAGGTGAGTTTCTGTCAATTTCTATGGTTTAAATGTTTTTTTACTAAAGGTACCCAGTAAGTATACAATCTTAATTGTACAATCTTATCACTTTATCTAATTAGTAGTGATGCACTGGGAGACATCTCAAGCTCACTCCAACCTGAATTATCGCAAATTCTTTCTGTTTTAAGAAAGCAAACTTTTGTTTTTCTTAACATCTTAGTAAGGGGGCTTTTAGGACCATTGTAGTCCCTTACACACTCCAATGAGTTCTGGGTCACCATGAGCTTGCTGGTTAGTCTGTCCCTCTCGGTGTTACAAGCCCTACTGCATAGAGCCAAATTAATCCATGCCATGCACTGATGAGGATCAAACAATCCGAAACAGTCTGTATGCGTGTTGGATTATTATGGCTCTGTACAAATTAACAAACTGACACATCATTGCATTCCAGCGGTTCTGGAGGTGTGTTTAGCTTCTAAGGGTAACAATGGTTAATTTGCATATATTCAGCAGTGATGCACTGGGAGACATCTCAAGCTCACTCCAACCTGAATTATTGCAAATTCTTTCTGTTTTAAGAAAGCAAACTTTTGTTTATCTAATAAGAAGGATTGCCTAAAGTATTGATCCAAAGTATATTCACTCGGTTTACCCTTCAGCTACATAGATTTGGTGCAATCAAGTTTTTATCATTAATGGACTTGATGCAGATGCAATCACATCAAGAAAGCTCACGGAAGTGATAGGGAACCGCAGGTGGGCAGGGTAAGAAGAAGTACAATGTGACTGCAGGTCGCTGTCATTTAAAAATCCGGCATGCTGAATTTATAAACAAGCTCAGAGGATATCTGGAAACATGCTGGATTCTCTGCATGGGTGGTGAGGATGGGTCAGTGCACAGAGTTGGCTATTGCTGTCAGCTGACAGGGAATCAACAAAAAGTGTGGATATCTGAGAGGAATGGGACATCACTGAAACAAACTAAGGGCTGGTTCACACGGGCGTCTGCTGAGCTTTCGCTTGGCATTGCGTTCAAACGCCAGCGTTTAAACGCCAGCGTTTAAAAGCTAGCTTTTAAAGGCTTTTGGGAAGCGTTCAAGGCTAGCAGTTCTGGTCTCTTCTATAGTTTCCTGGCGTTTACCGCCTCTGAAAGCAACATGTTGCTTTCGAGACTAGACGCAACGCCGTGATCTACCGCCAGGCTTTCATGAAAGCCTGCAAAAGCCAGCTCTAAACGCTCCCATTCACTTGCATGGGATGGCAGTAGATCCCAAAAAACGCTGCGTCTGAAATGCTGCGTTGAACGCCACAAAAACGCCCGTCTGAACCAGCCCTTAGGGTATGTTTATAATCCTGTAGAAAAGGGGTTCTGAAGGGCACACCATCAAGGTTATTGTCGGGTGCTTGACACTGGGACATAGGCAATGTCTCAAGTAGAACTATGGAAGAATGTGTCAGCACACCGCTTTTCCTTTAAATCAAGCTCTTTTAATGAGCCATACGTCACAAAAGGTACAAAACCAAGTTTTGTACCTTTTGTGACGTATGGCTCATTAAAAGAGCTTGATTTAAAGGAAAAGCGGTGTGCTGACACATTCTTCCATATGTTTATAATCCTGGTTCAGATAATAATATACAAATATATTTTATTTTTACAAAATACATCCAGAGTTCAAGTACACTTCAAGAGAATTCTTGGACCTCCACTATTGGGTAGGTTGTCCAAAAATATGACTATCATTAACCATTCCTCCCAACTTTTTTAGATAAGGAAGTGGGACACTTAAGCTGCACCCTTGCCATACCTCTAAGCACGCTCTGGCACAACCCTAATCATGCATACCATAAAGATTTCATTAAAAAAAATGTTGTTTTATAATTGAAACCACTCTGTTCTTTTCTATCCTGGTTTATTTTCCTTTATATTAAAATTTGAATATAACACATATATCAATTTAAAGAGGAACTCCAGTGAAAATAATGTAATAAAACAAGTGCTTAATTTTTACAATAATTTTGTATAAATGATTTAATCCGTGCTTGCCCATTGTAAAAGCTTTCCTCTCCCTGATTTACATTCTGACATTTATCACATGGTGACATTTTTACTGCTGTCAAGTGATGTCACTGGAAGTAGCTGCTGCTTGCTTTTTTTGGCAGTTGGAAACAGCTGTAAACAGTTATTTCCCACATTGCAAGTGGTCCTCAGTTTCCTGTGGGAGGGGTTTCACCACAATATGACCCATACAGAGCCCCCTGATGATCCGTTTGAGAAAAGGAATAGAATTTTCATGTAAAAGGGGTTATCAGCTACTGATGAAGGGATGAAATTCAATTCTTGGTCACGGTTTCTCTTTAAAAGATGGGAATAAAGTTTAGAGTCAATGAAGCACATTTTTCAGTAGAAAAATATATATATTTGCATAGATCTGTACATCAGTTCTGAAAGAGGGACAAACAAGGAAGAAAGAGGGAAGGGGGGTTGGCTTTTCAAAGTGGGAATACCTCTCCAAAAGATGGACTTGGGAGCTATGTTATTAACGAAACTGCTAATATTCAATAATATGTGTATATATTATTTAATATACCCCAACCCCCACCCCACATACACACACTCTAAAAGCAGAGAGAGAGAATCAGTTAGAAAGCTATACATGTCTTCAGTTTCCCATAAGGTTTCCTTGGTTCTCCCAGGCACATTCTGGCAGGAAATTACTAAGCATTCAGATGTCATTTGCTGAACAACAGTGGAGGCAGTGCACCCTGCTGAGCCATTTTCCTGCACAGATTAACTATGTGACTGTCACTCACTGAATAACATTAAGAAGCTCTAATGCCCATTGTATTCATAATGACATAACTAACAGCAAATCAGCTAACAGTTATTCATTAATACTCTCAATAACATGTATTCTATTACACAGGCCAATAGCCAGGTATAATCAGCACAAGATGAAAAATGCTTATTTCTTCCTCCCTTCCGGCTATGATATTTCGGATCTCAGATTATGTGTAAAGATGACCCCAGAGGCAGGCATCTTGTATTTACAACTAACGTCAATCTGTAAGGCCTCGTTCACATTGCGTTCCGCTCGCGCTCTTGCCCGGGCTGAGTGTTTTGGTTTTTTTTCGAATCGCTCTGCTCTGCGTGTTATAAGCGCTTTAGCAGAGCAATTATTTAAATTACTTCCTGACACGCCAGTCAGGAAATGATTACTTTGCCCCTGTGAATGAATAAATACAATGCATTTATTCATTAGAGCACTGGGGAAATATATATTTTACATGGTATGGTTTAATATGGTACATGCAGCGGCAAGCCAACGGAACGCTCCAATGAGAACTATCTCATTGGAAAGCATAGCGTAAGCGCTTTTAGGGCGATTTGTACAAATCGTCTGCGCTTAAAAAAATCCAAAAACCGCCTTTAGTGTAAACGGCACAAGTGTGAACACTCTCTTAGGGCTCCTAAGAGAGTGTTCACACTTGTGCTAGTGTTTTATGCATGTGATGCATGATACATAGTTTTGTTTTGTTTTGTTTTTTTGTGGGTATGAACTTTTGTGTGGGTTTTTGTGATTTGTTATATACTTTTGTATGCAAAATTTTGTATTGTGAATTTTCTGTGATCACCATAAGGTTAAATTGCATGAAAATCCATCTAATTAAGTTTGCATGTGAATTTTTGCGCAAGACCACATTTTTTGCCAAATTTCTGTGTCCCCATTGGTTTGCACTGAACCTTGTACAAAAGGCAGACCTGCCACCCAAATTTACAGTGCAGAGAAATGGCAAACGTAAATTTCCAAGTGCAAAAAAAAATAATCCAATGCCATTGAAATACATTACGTTTGTGGCAATCACGTTTTCATAAAATTCCATGCAATTTTTAACAAGTGTGACCCCTGCCTAAAGGTCATGCATATGTCAGTCTGAAAGTGATAATTCAAATGATTGATTAGAAATGTTTCCCCAACAACCATGTTTTCCCCTATGTACAAAGTACTGCAGCAGTGGTAATACCTCCTCCAGTGGTGGCTATGCTCCATCCTACTCTTCCATGTAGATGTCCTCTTTCACTCACCACTGAGGCCAGATTAGAACCAGACTTCAATGGCCAGCGGGACCACACAGTGTAGTGTCCGGTCCGATCAGGCTTGGATTTACATCACGAAGCCTATAGACACAGATGTTATGGCACGCTAGACTTCTCCCTAGAGCCTCCATAAACCCACAAACCCCCTCTTAACCGCACTACTGTGCTGGCTGGCCCAGCTGTTTCCTCTCCCCTACTTCCCTTTACCAGCATAAGTAGCCACAAGTGCCTTAGTATTAGTTAGCCTGAAGTGCCCCAATATTAACTAGCAACAGGATATCCCCAAGTATTAGGCAGCTAGAGATGCCATCAGCTGAAGGGAGATCTTATCGGTGGAATGCAGAGAGCAGGGTGAGTAACCTCTTATGTATGCTCTGCTCAGGACTCTGCATAGGGAAGGAGAGAGGGTAGCACTCAGAGATGGGAGTGAGCCAACCTTTGCATCATTAGGCGCCTGAAGGCCTGAGCCTACTGTGCCTTATGGAAAATCTGGCCCTGGCTCCGGTGGTCTGCTGTGGTTCGGCTGGAGCCCAAGGCAGAAGCGTTTCCACCATAGGCTATATAGGAAATATCAAACACTAAATAGGAAGAATAGTGTGCTCCTCACGGCAAGGATGTAGTTGTGCTAACCAATGCTACAAAATATGCGAATTTCTTTGCCTGGTGCGCTGTAATCAACAAGGGGTGTATACCCTAAATCTGATATTTGTATTAAAATAATATTAGCGCTCAGCAGGACTTTATGAATAACAATGTAAAATTACATGTATATCCAAGGCAATATTTCACTAATATTCTGATAGAATCCAGCAAAATTGCATTAATATAAATGGCCTAGTTTCCAGGACCCACATATAAAAACGCAATAACAGACCTTCCCCATACGTCCCAACAGCTCTATGTGGGCAGTAGGTTGATTAATGTAATGTCCACGACTATGAATACTTAATTAACTTTCCAACAAAAGTCCAAGTTACAAAGTCCTAAATATAAAAAAGTTCCAATTTCCAAAAAAGTTCTGAATTGATGAACCTATACGCTTGGCACACCTCCAGACGTTATCCTTTTGAGAAAAACGATTATGCTCACCAGATATCAGTGCCAATTATAACAGTTGGCAATCAGAACAAGCGGCCCAGCCAGTAATCCTCAATGGATCCTCCAGTGTGTCTCCGACCATGTGCAGATCATATAAAGAAGGAAAGAAAGCCTATATGGCGTAGTATGTTTTTTTATCACCACAAAGTGCTCAACATGCAATATTTCACAGTCCGTGGCCCAGCACCATAGCATCCTCCTTATACAGGCATCACCACATTACAACAGGTAGCCTCTTACCAGATATCATGGCTGACCCCACTAGACCAGCATAACAAGTTGTTGGACCAGCTTGAATCTGTTATTGCAACACAATGGATTTCTCAGCTCCTTAAACTGAGACACAAACTCGCATAGCGTAATACTGCTTTATTCCCAATAAAAAGAATTAAAAGTGCACTCACAAACTCAGGTTAAAATGTGCATATCAGATAAGATCATCCACGTGGCACAGCGTCTCCCTCTGTGGTTAGGCTCTGCCCAACTAGTTTTGTCATAAATGACTCATCAGTTGCCCCTGATGAGTCATTTATGACGAAACTAGTTGGGCGGAGCCTAACCACGTGGATGATCTTATCTGATATGCGCATTTTAACCTGAGTTTGTGAGTGCACTTTTAATTCTTTTCATTGGGAATAAAGCAGTATTACGCTATGCGAGTTTGTGTCTCAGTTTAAGGAGCTGAGAAATCCATTGTGCTGCAATAACAGATTCAAGCTGGTCCAACAACTTGTTATGCTGGTCTAGTGGGGTCAGCCATGATATCTGGTAAGAGGCTACCTGTTGTAATGTGGTGATGCCTGTATAAGGAGGATGCTATGGTGCTGGGCCACGGACTGTGAAATATTGCATGTTGAGCACTTTGTGGTGATAAAACAAACATACTACGCCATATAGGCTTTCTTTCCTTCTTTATATGATCTGCACATGGTCGGAGACACACTGGAGGATCCATTGAGGATTACTGGCTGGGCCGCTTGTTCTGATTGCTAACTGTTATAATTGGCACTGATATCTGGTGAGCATAATCGTTTTTCTCAAAAGGATAATGTCTGGAGGTGTGCCAAGCGTATAGGTTCATCAATTCAGAACTTTTTTGGAAATTGGAACTTTTTTTATATTTAGGACTTTGTAACTTGGACTTTTGTTGGAAAGTTAATTAAGTATTCATAGTCGTGGACATTACATTAATCAACCTACTGCCCACATAGAGCTGTTGGGATGTATGGGGAAGGTCTGTTATTGTGTTTTTATATGTGGGTCCTGGAAACTAGGCCATTTATATTAATGCAATTTTGCTGGATTCTATCAGAATATTAGTGAAATATTGCATTGGATATACATGTAATTTTATATTGTTATTCATAAAGTCCTGCTGAGCGCTAATATTATTTTAATACAACTATATAGGAAATGCATGCACTCTATGGGACAGCACAAAAGTGTGGTCTGCTTACTGCAACAGATCCCTTGCAGGTTCAAAAGTGGGAACAGATGCATTCACTGCCAGTTTTTCATTGCGGTTAAATGGACATAAAGATGTCTGGTTTCTGCTGTAGTGGGAACCAAGCTACATTTGCAAGACAGAAGAAGACCAATGCAAAGTTTTCATTTTATTCTTTTTTTTTATTTTATATTTGTTAGCACATATTTTTCATGGGCAGGGTTTTTAATATTGCTGCTGCTACATCATTAAAGCAAAAATAAATAAATAAACTCAACATTGCATAAATCATTTTCAAAAATTGGAGATCCCATTTGGAAAAATACCCCAGGCTACAAAATATCAGGGACTTGCCTGCCTGCAGATGAAACTAGTACTTCTACAAGCCTTTATAGCATGCATGTTAACAGAGTATTCCTGTACATTGTATCATTGTACTGCCTTTTATCTATCAATATTCACCTCACAGTTTATTCCTAGAGGTGTTGCATGTGGTTGCTTCTTTGAAAGGATGCATTCTACTGAGATTCTCCTCTCATTTGCAAGCAAATCACAGCACTCATCTCATATTCATGTGTAAATTGGGGTGGACAATGAAGAAGGGCATTTTCTTTAGGAGATAATTAGAGTGCCTTCTTTTCTCTATTGGCACAGTGAAGAGCAGCCCTCACCCAAGTCTGCAGCATCCATCAGTGTGTCATATGCTGCGTGAGCTGTGTCTTTCTCTCTCAGCTCAAAGGACAACTATCGGGGAAATGCGTAAAATGTAAAATATATGTGTTTTAGTTGTGCATTTGTCCCAGAGTAAAATACACTTTATATTTTTTCCCCTGTGCAGCAGTTACTTAGAGTAGGCAATAAAAACCTGAGAGATCTGGCAGAATCTGGACTAGCCCATCTCCTCATGGGGGATATTTCAATATTTTCTTTATTCTTCACAAAAGCAATCCTTGGAAATAACTTTTAGAATGGAGCTGGAAAGCCAGTCTCCTCCCGTGCACACTATTCTGGCAGTTGGAGTGGGCTATTGCCATCCAGGGGGTGCTTTTGAAAAAAAGGATTTCCTGAGAATCCCCGTAAGATGGATTATTCCAAAATCTGTCATATCTGTCACATTTCTACTGCCTATTGGAGGTGGCAGGAACATAAGAAAAAGTAATTCGTAGTGAACTTTATTCTGGAAGAAATGTACTATTAATACACGTGTTTTTTAAATTTTGCACATTTTCGCAGTAGTGGTCCTTTAATGCTCAAACTCTCGTTTTTCTTTTGGTCAACAATAAAGGAAATTGGTAACACTATTTAAAGTGAATATTTTAGCTAAAACAAACAAAAAAAAACCATACAGCTGATAATTTAACATGGCTTTTAGCATCTACATCGCCCTGTCACCAACTCAAATTTAGCTTTGAGGCTTTGTTGATGTGGTCATTGGATTGGCCAGTGGACACCACATAAAAAGTAGAACAGAAATGCATTCATTTGACTTAATTGCAAAAACTGACTTGGAGAGCATTTTTATTTGAGCTGTTATGGAGTTATTGTTATTTACATATGTGATAAACTCAGCCAAACCTGAGTAAGAGGAATCAATGAGAAATGAGAAAGGAATCAATGAGAAATTCTGAATTTGGGCCTGTATTAAAATGCTGCAATAATGACTGATCAAACCGGTAGCCCAATTAGCTCAGAAACATTGGGATGTCGTTTTCATCAGTAAAGCATGAATACGCTTCAACACAGATGCCTGTGGGAAAGACAAACTCTATTAAGGTGACAGTGGCAAAACAATAGCCCCATGACCCGTGGCGGGTAAAGGGGCCTGCAGCCGCAGAGGAGCATGATACTTTACCTGCTCCCAGTGGCAGGACAGGTCCTTACTTGTTCCTTGTTGCAGCCGTGCTCTGAACAACTTATCACCTTGCAGCTCCCGATGCATGTCACGTGACATGTAGAGACAGGAGCCGCAAGGAAATAGGCTCCAGCAATTGTGTGTAGCATGTAAGCAGCTGCACGGCTGTGAGTGCACAGAGGTGAATTCACACGCAACTTCTGTTGATACAGTTTAGAGCGGCAGAGAGACTATTGCCATTAAGCAATTTTTTTCCTTGATAAAGGGACCCGGTGCGTTCCCGAATCATTGGCTTCTGGTTCTTTATCTTGCAATAAACTTAAATTCATAAGAAAGTGCCAGTTATTTGATTAATATTTAAAAGAAGTGAAATAATCTGTCTGGGAACATTGTTGTAACAAAGTACTATTGGCCTTTAGAAAACAAATATCTTAAACGATATCCAAAATGTATAGTTTGTTTGTATGAAATATGTGGCGGGGTTAAAAAGTGAGTTTTAAAGAATTCCCACTAAGTGTATGTATGTAAATGTTTGACTTCAACTATAAGTGAAGCAGCATGTGAACAGCAATGGTAACATATGCTGGGGTGAATCTGGTATGAGGTATGCTGCAGCTGCTGGTATAATTGCTATACAAGGACACTGGAATTTTGCATAGTTCTCTATGGCCCTTCAGAAAAAGTTGAATGAAACCTAAAGGATCCTTGCACTCCGAACTGATATCCCAGTCATAAGTGGACAGCGGTGGTATAAACTTAACTAATGACTACCTCAAGCAATAAGGTATCTCTTCCATAATTTCTGGTGCCCTCTCCTCCAATCATTCCAACACTCTTTCTGCATTGACTTAAAAACTAATGTGTGTTTATCGGCTTTTCACATTTCTAGGCAACAAAGACAATGTTAGGAGGAACTTTACCAAAAAATAGTAGTAGGGGGAAAAAAATCAATGCGCTCCACGAACAGTAGGCATGTGGGAAGCGACAATATGGCCGCGATAGACGCGTCACTCCTATGTGGCGTCGCTCTCTATGCGACTCTACTTGGGAGCATCACGTGAGGCGGCAATATGGCCGCGGTTTACGCGTCATCCATCATGCGACCAGTTGCAGCGTCACTCATTACGCGACCCCGCTTGGTACCTGCCGCCTGTGTTCGTGCGGTGTAATCTAGCCGTTTAGCCGCATGACAGGTGAGCGTTTTATTTACTTTTAACTACCGCTCACAGGATTGGTTAATGTTGAAATGGATGGGTAGACCACCCTGGTGGCAATTTGGTGAGGGAGTGGGACACATACTATAAAACCCCACTTGCCGCAACATGGGGTGTTTGGTCTCGAGAAAGCCCTGATTTAGGGGCGAAACGGCCGTCGACTATACCTCCACACCTCCTTGCTGCTGCAGTGACTGGATAAGTAACGCTGGTTTCTTTTTCATATGCAATTTTTTATGCCATTGCAATGTTTTTGTCATTTTTTAATGAAGATAATTAAAAGTTGCCTTTTATACTGGATGAGTTGCTCCTGGGATTGCTTTTCTCTTTTTTGCATTATTGAATGGACTGTACATTTCAATACCGGATGTTGCACCACCCATTGTATGTGTTTTATGGCATATGCATGTAGTGCACTCGCCACAGCCCACTCTCCTTGTTTTTGAAAAAAAATCAATCAATACATTGCAAAGCGAGAGATTAACAAATACAAGATAGATCAATAATTTTTCGCTATTCGATATGTAATTCATTCATGTTGTTTGATCCACTGTGACCTTGCAAGTTATCATCTTTACTGCTGGCAGACAAAAAAAAAACAGACAGCACCAGCTGCCGTTATCTATAAACACACCCACTAATAATATGATAAAGGGAAAAAAGTTGTTTTTAATAAATGTATTTATATGCACAGAGGGAGCTACTGCTTGCTTGGCATATGGAACCAGCCATTATTTCCCCCAATGCAATGAGGTTCGCAGACAGAAAACTGTCAGGGCCATGGCCCTGACATCACAGTATGATGTAGGGTTTCCCCATAATATCAACCATACAGATGTCCCTGATGATCTATTTAAGGAAAGGTCAAGATTTCTTGTGAGAAAGGAGGTAACTATCAGTTACTGATTGGGATAAGGTTCAATCATGGGATAAAGTTCCTTTTGAAATATTTTTAGTTTAGTTGTTTCAGTTGTTGTCACCTTATTACTGGAAGTTCTGGCCAGTTCAGTTCCATGGCAGGTGTTCTCTTTGCTACTTTAATGATAATGACCCCAATTATCTCTGTAATTAACAAGGGGTGTGTTTATGTTTGAAGGATGGTTCTCAACACTTTTAAACCTCACTTTAAAGTGGGCATATTGTAGCCAGATTGTAAAAGAGGCCCAGTAAAGCTTGTTTGCGGGTCACTGATACTGGCACCCTTATAATAATATTCTGATTTCATTCACATGTAAGGCAAAGGAAGTGGTACATCTTTTAGCCCAGTATAAACCACATAAGAAAGGGCCAGGCTTGTGAGCACTTCTAGTCTCTTGTGGTGTTAGGTTTCTTTTATACTTTGGGCAGATGCTCACCAGGCTATAGAATTTACTGTCACTGCATTGTAAAAATAACAAGGGGTTCAGGGTCAGGGGCTGTCAGCTGGTGGCCTAAACATCATTTCTCGCAAAGCAGAGTCTTTTCACTTGTTGTGACCTGTCCCATCCCACCCAATGCAAGAAGCCCTCATTGACCTCCTGCTGTGTGTCAGGTGGCTAAAGAACACATCAGGGCATTATACTTTGATGTGCTTTATGAGGCTACTGATGAGTGGCGATCATAAACAATTCTTCCTGCCAGCATCACTGTCCTTGCACCTCCTGGAAGGCTAATTGCTGGAACCTGCTTCCTCCCTCTCTGCTCACTGTTTGGTATCAGCATTGTGCAGCTGTGTTTGAAAATTCCTTGACAGCATTTCTATGCAGCTGTGATTGTCAGTTGTTCAAGCTCTACCAGTTATACTCTGCTCTTAACTCTTGCCGACCCTTGTTCATCTTACAACAGGCACTGGCTTCCCCCTTCTGCTCCTCAAACATACTCATCCAATAACGATATCCTGTTGAAACAGGTGGGGTAATCAATCATTTTCACAAACAGAACTTTCAGATCCATGGATGATGCAAACGCTGTTCATTATTAAAGACCCCACATGTTCTATGTTTTACCATCGGGATTTCGTGTGTATTTGAAATGTTAGCAGTTGAAGGCGAAGCAGCACGGGAAAGCTAAGTTGGTTTCATGCTTGGGATTCAGGTGTCAGTTCGCCATTATTATTATTATTTAGTATTTATATAGCGCCGACATCTTCCGCAACGCTGTACAGAGTATATAATCTTGTCACTAACTGTCCCTCAGAGGAGCTCACAATCTAATCCCTACCAGATTCCTAAGTAAATGTATGTATTGTGTAGTGTATGTATTGTAGTCTAGGGCTAATTTGAAGGGGAAGCCTATTAACTTATCTGTATGTTTTTGGGATGTGGGAGGAAACTGGAGCGCCCGGAGGAAACCCATGCAGACACGGGAGAACATAAAAACTCCTTGCAGATGTTGACCTGGCTGGGATTTCGAACCGAGGACCCAGTTAACCACTACGCCACCGTACTGGCCAAACTTGGACTGAGCTGAGATGATCGATGACATGCCAATTTTCCAAGTTTGTTGCGCATGGGGGTGGCCATAGGCTCGGCACAAATTTGAAAAAAAAGCCACCGATAAAATTCCGAGGGGGGAAGGTGGAGTGATTACCTGCCTGCGTGAATTACGGCCGTGCAGGTAAGTATTTAACCCTGAAACTCCCCAATCCTCCATTTTATTAGAGACTCTTTTAACAACTGCTGCATTTGATTGCCTCATTTTCAAATTGCATTTTTATTTACGACAAATTTGCAACAAACTTGGAAAATGTGCATCTCACAGACCATCTTTAAACTATAGATTTTCATCATTAGAGGTGATCATTTGTAAACATCTCGTGTGAAATCTTAGCATTTGTACAGCTGCTCCATAATGTTGTTTAGCCATCCGTCATGACATATCTGGAAATGACAAATGAGCCAGTCCTTCCACTAAACTAATAATGTCTGCCCGTATGTAGGTTTGTTCACAGTATAAGATACATGTTATCAGGGCCGGTTCAAGTAACAATTGGGCCCTAGGGCAAAATTAGCCTAGGGGCCCCCAACAGACATCCCCAACCAAAAAGCATCATTAGAGGCCCTTTGTTGCAGCCAAATTTCCCTCCTGGGCCCCTGAGCTGGCTGCTGATCTTCCCCCAATCACCTCCCAACTTAACAGACTCTGCAGAGTCCCTGGGGAGCAACAGTTAAGATGGGGGAGGGACACCTCGGGGGCCCCTACAGGCTCTGGGGCCCTGGGGCAATTGCCCATTTTTTCCTATGTTAGCTCCGGCCCTGCATGTTATATGTGAGAGTCTGGGGACAGTGGATATGGGATATGTGGGAGACTAGGTTCTGATGGCTTACAAAGTCACCTTGGAATACTACGGTCCCAGGCCAGAGCACTATCTGCATAGAATTTGTATGTTATAGAAAGGTTTGCATGAGTTTCCTCCATCAGTGGTTAGTTAATTGGTTCCTCCCAAAAACGGATCTTACACTATGGTAGGGACTTAGGTAGGGATTAGATTGTGAACTCCTCTAAGGAACAGTTAGTGATTTGAACGCACTCAAGGCCGGATTTCTGGAAAGGCCACAAAGGCCCTAGCCTTGGGCGGCTGAACATGAAAGAGGGGTAACTACATGTGAAAGAGGAGGCTGAAAATGGTGAGCAACACATGATAAAGGTAAACTGATGCCCAAGGGAGCTGTACATGGAAGAGAGGGTCTGCAGTACATGGATGATACACATGGAAGAGGGGGCTGCACATGGAATGGGAGGGGTCGCTGCTGCAGATAAAAGGGGTGAAACAACATACTTGGCCTAGGTCAGTGATCTGCAAACTTGGCTCTCCAGCTGTTAAGGAACTACAAGTCCCACAATGCATTGCGGGAGTCTGACAGCCACAGTCATGATTCATAAAGGCAAATGCATTGTGGGACTTGTAGTTCCTTAACAATTGGAGGGCCAAGTTTGCAGATCTCTGGCCTAGATGCACAAAATGTATAAATCCAGCCTTGAGCTCACTGAGGCAAAGTCAGCAATACACAAATGTATAATAATAACAATCCCAATTTGTCAGCACCACATCATATTAATACTTAAACAAGGCAAGGAGTGAGTACACTCATTAGTAATATTATTATTATTGTGCATTTACATAGCACTGCAATCTTCTGCAGCACTTTACAGCAGAGGAGCTCACATTCAGATTTAGAATGTGAGCTCCTAGGATTTACACCATTGTCAATGTGTCAATATCCCAACAGTCTAAGGCCAGTTTAGGAACAGCTTTTTGGGATGTGCATGGAAAGCCATAGAACAACAACAACAACAAATAACATTTGTAAAGCGCTTTTCTCCCGTGGGACTCAAAGCGTGGCTCCGACCATCGTGGTACAGAGGAAGAATTTTATAAGTCTGGAAATGCCAGGCTAAACAGGTGGCTTTTCAGTTTGGATTTGAATAGCTCCAGGGATGGTGCTGTCTTTACTGGGTGTGGCAGGGAGTTCCAAAGAGTAGGGGCAGCATGACAGAAGGCTCCATCTCCAGATTTTTTGAGGTGCACTCTGGGAGTGACCAAGTTTATAGAACTTGCTGATCTGAGGTTGTGAGAGGTGTGGTGCAGCTTCAGCAGGTCCTTCATGTATCTAGGGCCCAGATTGTGCAGGGATTTGAAGGTCAGCAGTCCAATCTTGAAGAGTATTCTCCATTCTACTGGTAGCCAGTGCAGTGAGTGAAGGATCGTTTAGAGAGAACATACAAGCTCTGCACAAATAGTGTCCTGGCCAAGAGTCACACCTGTGCTGTATTCAGATAGTGGAATCCATGTATCAATGCTGTTCTGGTGACACACCACAATAACAATGCAATAAAAACATCACATTTTACTTAGAACCCTTTCACAGAGATTATTAAATAAAGACACAGAAAAAACACTATGTTGTATTAAAATGGAGTATTAGTAAAAATTGGTCAGCAAATACAACACCTAGTATTCTCTTACTAGCTCATATACAGTATATCAAAGTAAGGAGTACACTACAGTATGTCATGATATCTTAAAAACCTTGTTTAGAATTGAATATAACAGGCATGCTAACGCCCCTAGCCTTAGCTTGGCGGCTCTTTCTGTGACATATCACCACAACCTCTCCAGAGGCTGTGACACGCTGTGATGATGACATGCAGTTAACACATTTGCATAATTTTTGTAGCGCGTGTGTCTGCAGTTGTGGAGTGATTGAAGCTTGTCAGCAGTCCTGAGGGGCAATACTGTCATTGGCAACTGTCCCTTCTAATGCAAGTCTATCGCTAGCGATGTCACAGCCTCCAGACATGTGGAAGTGACATATCGCCGCTGCAGAGTCTTCATCATGGCTTACAGCTAAAAGGAGAGAGGTTTTTTTAAGTGTTGAAATTCTTATAAAAAATATAGCACACCCCCCTTATCCACAATCAGTTACCAGAATAAACCAAGGTGAACATCTGGCTGGCAAAGACAGTGCTGCCATATCCTAAAATGAAGCATTTCTCTGACTCTAGATATGGTGACAAGAGGCAACATTTTACACGGCTGACACCTATGCTAATTGTCCATGTCTGTAGCATAAATAGGGTAATTGCATAGAAATTACATGCATAAATCTGCATGGCAGAAATAGAAACACCTGGCTGACTGACAGACCGTTTTCCCCTTCCTTCTGTGAGGAAAGTTAATTACAGTGTGTTTATTGAAAATGCATAAATACAATATCATCTTTCTATCACTCTACTCTAGTGAGAAGATTTTCCTTTGATGCGCAGAGTCAGAGATTATTATCATTATTATTTAGTATTTATATAGCACCAACATATTCCACAGCACTGTACAAAGTATATTGTCTTATCACTTAACTGTCCCTCTGAGGGGCTCACAATCTAATCCCTACCATAGTCTTATGTCTATGTATGTATTGTGTAGTGCCTGTATTGTAGTCTAGGGACAATTTTAGGGGGAAGTCAATTAACTTATCTGTATGTTTTTGGGATGTTGGAGGAAACCAGAGTACCCGGAAGAAACCCACGCAGACACGGGGAGAACATACAAACTCCATGCAGATGTTGACCTGGCTGGGATTCGAAACGGGAACCCAGCATTGCAAGGCAAGAGCGCTAACCACTACGCCACCGTGCTGACCTGAAAGATTTACGTTTATGAAAGATTTAAGTTTATGAAAGATAAACTCCTAAAGCTGAAATCTCACCACCCGACGGAGGAAGATGGATCCAGCAACGTCCCCTTCACAACTAGGGTTCCACCACCCATCTTCCACGCGAACAGGAAGTCAAGCAATTATGGTACTTTGGTGGGAAACATCGGGGATCTTAAAGATCCGATCAGCCGTGCCAGTCGTTATCGCCGCGCAATGTTGATCCAAGTTCGTGTGATCACGCGCCTGTACCCTTGTCACGAGATCACGGAAACAATCGCTCATCACTCAAAGTATCGCCGGTCATCTGAAAAATTGTCGGGAAAATTGTGTCGTGGGTACTGGCCTTAAAGCGGTGAACTTCTGGGTGGCTTGCTGTCACAGCTACACTGAATATAAGTAAGAGTATACATATTTAAAATCATGACACTCTGAACAGGAGATGACATCAACATGCAAATGACCGCGACCAGTACTAACTATACTAACAGACAATTGTGTCTTTCACAAAAAAAAAAATGTTATTGAAGGGCCCCCTGGACATAATTCTGAGAATATTCTGCCCCATTAGGTAGTTTTAGTACAGTCTTAGTATCATACTTGGCCTAAGTGGATATTTTGCCACAATCTACAGAATCAGTATTATCCGACCTTGCCAACAAAGACTATTTGCCATATTGTAGAGTTTTTCTCATAGAATATTCTGCCATAAAATTCTATACCAGTGACATACGTTGGCCATAAAGTATTCTGCAGCCACAATAACACTCTTTCCAAAAAAAGAAGGTTGGGCTCCAGTATTTGTGTCATGTTGACTACAATATACAGGGTTGGTGGTTGCCCTAATTCACTGAGAGCTCCCTATAAAGCTGCAGGTTATGTTTCTGTTTCATGGGTCACATGATGAAAGATGCCACCGGAGGCATAGAAACAGGGATTCTTCAAGAGGAAGGAAGATCACGTCGCGGGAGCAGGGACAGGTGACTTAACTCTCTGCAGACTACGCTCTGTTCCCCACTCTGCATGGGGGACACATCTGGCTACCTAATACTGAGGGCACCTCTTACTACCTAATCCTATTGAGGGAACATTTGTTAACCTAATACTACTTGAGGGGCAGAACTGTCTACCTAATACTGCTAATTGGAGGGCTCACTGGACGCGTCTATCAAAAAAGGGCGCGTGGAAAAAAGGGCGCGGGGTGTAGCCGAAATTGTACGTTTGAATGCAAAACCAAATTTTCGTTTAATATGTTATAAACGATAATTTAGTGCTAAATAGGTTAAATAAACGGAAATGAAATGGCAAAATACCGTCTATAACAGTAAATGAATTCTGAAATAATACGTCAAATAGCGATTATAGAAAAAAATCGCTATTTACACGTGTATTAAGCATAGTATTAGAATGGTAGGTTTTACAGGTATTTTACTACAATTATACCTAACTTTAGGGTCACAGATATATCTCCTTATCCCTATCCCTCTCACCTAGACCCCCCTTTTGTGTAAATACACATAATTTAATAAATTGTATATATGACATATATTGCACTATAACTATACCTAACCTTACTCTCACACAGAGCCCTCCCTGTACCTATCCCTAACCCCTAGACCCCCCTGGTGGTGCCTAAACCTAAGACTCCCCTGGTGGTGCCTAAAACTAACCACCCCCCTGGTGGTGCCTAAACCTAACCACCCCCCTGGTGGTGTATATTGCACTGTAAGTATACCTAACCCTCCCTGTACCTATCCCTAACCCCTAGACCCCCCGTTGGTGCCTAAACCTAAGACCCCCCTGGTGGTGCCTAAATCTAAGACCCCCCTGTTGGTGCCTAAACCTAAGACCCCCCTGTTGGTGCCTAAACCTAAGACCCCCTGGTGGTGCCTAAACCTAAGACCTCCCTGGTGGTGCCTAAACCTAAGACCCCCCTGTTGGTGCCTAAACCTAAGACCCCCCTGGTGGTGCCTAAACCTAAGACCCTCCTGGTGGTGCCTAAACCTAAGACCCCCCTGGTGGTGCCTAAACCTAAGACCCCCCTGGTGGTGCCTAAACTAAGACCCCCCTGGTGGTGCCTAAACCTAAGACCCCCCTGGTGGTGCCTAAACCTAAGAGCCCCCTGGTGGTGCCTAAACCTAAGACCCCCCTGGTGGTGCCTAAAACTAACCACCCCCCTGGTGGTGTGTATATTGCACTGTAACTATACCTAACCCTCCCTGTACCTATCCCTAACCCCTAGACCCCCTAGTAATGCCTAAACCTAACCATCCCCACTGCACAAACACGCTAAACACATATAAACAATAATATATTTAATCCTTAAAATACTTCACTCCAAATAACATGAATAAAATAATTTATATATTTGTCATGGAATAGGTAGCCTTAAAATCACGTATACATTAATAATATTAGAAGTAGAAAAAGGTATATATAATATATATACACATACAATACAATAGATAACCTTACAATCACTTATGCATTAGAAATCTTAAAATAACAGTAATATTTAAAGCGATATTTTAGTAACTATAATCAACGCATTATAAGTGTAAAAACAAAGTTAATACCAAAAGCGATGTATTTCTAATACAATCAGGTTGAGAAATGTTATTTAAGCATTATACATATGAAAACAAATTTTAAATGCTAAAAGAAGTGTAAACGAAATTTTAGTTGTAATAGGTTTGTAAGCGTAATTTTAAAACGAAAAAACTAGTTAAAACTCATATAAGCGAAATTTACAAACGAAAAAATAAGTATAATACAAAGTCAAAACGAACTTGTAAACGATATTTGTTATAAACTTTATCCTGTAAACGGAGCCTGTTGTTAACACGATCCCTGTAAAACGCTATTTCTCGGGCGCCCTTTTTTCCTGTCGGGCGCCGAATAGCCGATATTTTGCATTGCAGTCTATGGCGGCGCCCTTTTTGTCCACTATCCCTGTGCGCCCTTTTTTGCTAGCCCGCACTGGACTACCTAATACTGCTAATTAGGGGGCACATCTGTCTACCTAATACTTTAGGAAGAGAGAGACTTAGGACAACCTAATACTGCTAATTGGGAGACACATCTGGCTATCTAATACTAATATTTAGAGACACACGCACCCATTTACCTAATGCCATTATCTGCAAGGGGGGCACACATGGCTTCCTATACTAGTATGTGGGGCTCACAGAGCTACCTTAAGGTGGCCATACACTTATAGATTTGCACCAGATTCGACCATCAGATAGATCTCTGTCAGATGCCTGTCGAATCTGACAGGAATCTATCTGATGTGTGCCACACACTAGGAACAAATTTCCAATAGGTTTCAAAATGAAATCTATTGGAAATCAATCTAAAAGCATGATTGGACCATTGGATCCAATGCAACTCTATGGGCCATCGATCTGCTGCCAGAAGAAGAACGACCTAGATTTTCCATCCATTGAGATAGATCAAATCGATCGAAATCGAACGAAATCGGCCTTAAATTGATCGATCGGCTGATTCAATAGAATAAATTTTCGATCGATCTATGGCTGAAATCGACCAGTTTATGGGCCCCTTATTACTGCTAGGCGGGAGGCTGTGGCACATCTGGCGACCTAATACTGATATCTAGGAAAATGTAGTTGTTTACCATAATTCTTTTATCTGGAGGAACTTGCCTGTTAGTGTCTGTGGGCATATTTTCACTACCAATTGTAAGTGACAACAACATCAGAAAATAAAAAATTCTAGTGCATATTTCTCTGTGAAAAATAACATTTTTATATATGTATGTATTTAAAAAGTCACGTGTTTTTGCAATAGTTGTCCTATAAGCACTGGGATAGAGAGGTATTGTCAGGCTTACTTTGAGTGCAGTCTTGTCAGAGCACTGTGCTGAAAACTTTTGTATCATCACTGTGGAGCAATAGGTTCTAATTTTCATATTTTGCCAATATTCATTCTGTCCACTGTCTAGTTCTGTCAGCGCCAAACTCACCATAGCTGTATGGTGCAAATGAGAACATTTAAATATTTATCACAGTACATTCTTCTAGTAAAGTAAAAGCTATTATACTGCAGGCCATATTTAGGCTCTGGATCTTTTCCTTGGTGAACTTACGTATTGGTAAAAGCTTTAATACTGGCCGTGTATCTCCCAGGAAATCAAATCGTGAAGAAATTCGGCCATATATCCTAGCAAACATGCTAATTAAAGACACTCTCTGCAAAAGAGAAGGGCTTTTTGTCCTCATTCACTAACAATTTGTAGAGGAATCTTGGCTTTTGAATCCAGGAACTATAACAGACTGGCTTTTTAAAGAGATAAGATGAATAGTCACCTCTGACCAGTATTGGTCACATATGCTTCAGTACCCTGCCATTGATATTGTAATGATGAGAACACAGGCCTACTCAAAGAAAGCCGAAAGAAGAAAAAGAGTATAGAAACATACTATTGTGTCAGGTTTTCACATGCTGGGGGAGATAAGTGGCCTTGTATATAACCCTTTATATTCTAGAGCCATAACTAAAACATTTCATGTCAATGATACACAGAGTTATAATTATTAGGTTTTATTTATAATACACAATTTTATTTATAATTGTAAAGTTGGAACATCTAGCATCAGAAGTGAAAAAATACATGCCTAGGTTTTCATAGTAACACCAAGTGAGGACACTGTTCTTGGGAGCTTACAATCTAGAAAGGAATAGGATGGAGAAGCTAGCTAAGGTGATGATGGCTTAGATATGGATTTGTCTCTGAAGTGGGACTATTTCGGATTAGATACTTGTCCGAAGAGGTGTATTTCAAGAATGCATTTTAAGACTTGAAGCATGATGGAGAAGGTGTGAACGAGACTTCCAAAGAATTGATGAAACTTACGTGAAGTGCTGTATAGGAGACTGAGAGGAGGGGACCGAAATGGAAGATAGGAGACACTGGGTGGAATGGTTTCTGGAAATAAATGAAGAAATGTAAGGTTGGGGCAACTTACGGAGAGCTGGCAGTGTGAACTAAATCCTGTGGGTAGTAGGCATCAATGGATGGATTGGAAAAGAGGGCCAGCATCAGAGGAAAAGTTTGAGGTGGTATAGTTTTCATGCAATGCATCTTTTAGGTGTGCTATATGCGCTACCTGTACTGTACGTTTACTTTTCATCCATGTTGACACGTCATTACTATTATTATTGTTGCAGTTATTGTTTTCATTATGATTATAAAAGCAGTAATTCTTCTGAAATGACATCATGTATATTCCTTCAAGCAAGAGGAGATGCTAATATACAATTCCTTTGATTTAATTTGCTTCATTTACCACAAGGTATTTGTGGATGAGTGCCCACGGCGATGGGGAAAGAAAGGCAACCTCACAACATTATTGCTTTGTTTCTCTTCGCTCTTGTTATGTCTGGAAACCTCTAGCTACAGGCGTACGAGAGGAATCGGCACTGGAGACTTGGGCGCAGGATACAGCCACTATATGGCTGATCCTGGTGCTGCACAAGTCCCGGCTGTGTTAAATACTATTCCCCCTCCAGGCCGCCATGGATGGTGGCGAATGAAATAATTCGGCTTTACGCAATTGCTGGAAGCCAAATTATTGTGTTTTAAAAGTAACTTCAGCTCCGTCTTCTGACGGCGCCGAAGTTACTCCCTGTGTGCCCAAGTCTCCTGCGCTGGATTCCCTGTGTTCGATCTACAGGGGGTTCTTGAGATTTGTCAGGACTGTGTTCTGGGAACAAGAGCACAATTCTCAATTTCCACTAAAAGTGCATTCTGAATGCATAGTTTAGATCTGCAGTACTTGCCAACTAAACCCTAAGACACAAAGTGGTGGCCAAAATGTCTTTTTTTGTGAGTCAACTGTGCTTGACAGTGCATTATAAGAGTGACCACGTGACTCCTAAAATAGGAAGAATAATAACCATCCTACATTTCCCAGCATTCCTGTAGAAAATGTGAGGGTGCCGGCATTGGTTGGTGCCGACAAGGATGGGGCATGAGAATATTTTGCACATTTGTTTCTTTAGCTGCACAGTTCACAGCTAACGTCTCCTGTATTCAATAATATGTACAGAAAAAGGTCAGAAGCTTGTAATGCAGCTGTGTAGGGTGATCAAAGAGGGACACCCTGAGAGAAAAACACAGAGAACACGGGAGCCCCAATGGTGTAGTAAATCATGACAAAGAGTCAGCTGATTTAGGTAGAGAGTGGTACTCACAAACGAAGGTTGCAGGTGGGCAACCAACCACTGAAGGCAGGTGGAGGGCAGCAACCCCAACTCCACTTGGTGTCCAGAGGCACTGGACGCGGTCGCACTCTTAGCAGAGGATTTCAAGTTGGTTGTAAGGGTGGGAAAACACCTATCCAAAATAGAACACCCCTCCCAAAGGAAGGTGGGTAAAACAAGAGGGATAGAGGCACCCAAATTTTGTTGCTTCTCTGCCTGCCAAAAGAGGGCTTACTTGTCCAGGACCTGTATTCCTCTACAGACTGTTGTTGGGAGGAGATCTGAACTGTCACCTGATCTCCCAGCACAAGTATTTAAAGAGAAACTTCAACCTAGAATTGAACTTTATCCCAATCAGTAGCTGATACCCCCTTTTACATGAGAAATATAATGATTTTCACAAACAGACCATCAGGGGGCGCTGTATGACTGATTTTGTGCTGAAACCCCTCCCACAAGAAGCTCTGGGTACCGCGGTACTCTGGGCAAACTGCCACAATGTAACAATGTTCACAGACAGGAAATGGCTGTTTACAGCTGTCTGTAACAGCCAGAACAGCTAGAAACAGCTACATAACCTGCCCACAGTAACAATGTCACCATGTAATACATGTCAGAATGTGAATCTGGGAGAGGAAAGATTTTACAATGAGCAAACACTGACTAAATCATTTATCCATAATTATGGTAAAAAATGAAGCACTTTTTTTACTACATTATTTTCACTGGAGTTCCTCTTTAAACAAAGCTGGAGCACCAATCTACTGCTAGTTCATCGTTCTTATGTCCTGGCCTTCCTAGCCTGAGTTCTCTCTTGTTATCTAATCCTGGTTACCCTGTATTACCATGTATATGTACAGTGAATAATATATGTATATATATATATATATATATATATATATATATATATATATATATATATATATATATTATTTCTGTAAATATCCTATGTATATATTAATCAGGTTCCAGGCTCTGTGTGCACACTATTGTATATACACTGGGTTGTTCTGCATTGCTTTGTCTTTGTATGTACTCCAGATTGCATGTGTATGCCTATTTGAATACACCTGACTCCTGTGATATTATAATCTTGAGTTGTTACCTGGTTATTGTTGAATTTATTTCTATTGCTGTGCATGAGGTCAATGTACACTGCTGACTACGTTTCTTTACTTATGTTCCTTGACTTTGTTAATAAATTTGCATTATTGGTTTATTCCTGGCCTTGGTTATTCATTTATTTCCTGAACAGTGACATTTCCATTCTAGTGCTGGTCTCATGCAGGAGTGCTATATGTGCAATAGTGATGCTCAAATACCCCTTTTTAAAATTCGAGTTTGGTCGAATTCGAATAGTAAATTATTCGAGGTCAGTCGAATATTCGAGTCGAATAATTTTTACTATTCGATTCGACCTCGGACTTCGAGCTCACTATTCGAGTCGGTATTCGAGCTCACTATTCGAGCTGACTATTCGAATTGGCCTTAAATAGCTTCCAACACTTGTTTTGAGGGTGAATGATGCAAGAAACATCTTTTTTTCCAAGTAACAACAGCAAGTGATTATGTGGGGATGTTCCTTTAAAAAAAAATGTGGAAAGAGAAGTTGTGTCCTAAATTTTGTTCAGTAGTGTTACTGTATATACTTGTTCTTCTTCTTCTTTATCTTTCTTCTTCTTCTAGATCTTCTTCTTCTATATCTTCTTCTTCTTCTTCTTCTTCTTCTTCATCATCTTCTTCTTCTTCTTCTTCATCATCTTCTTCTTCTTCTTCTTCATCATCTTCTTCTTCATCTTCTTCATCTTCTTCTTCATCTTCATCTTCATCTTCTTCTTCATCTTCATCTTCTTCATCTTCTTCTTCTTCATCTTCTTCTTCTTCTTCTTCTTCATCTTCTTCTTCTTCATCTTCTTCTTCTTCATCTTCTTCTTCTTCATCTTCTTCATCTTCTTCTTCTTCATCTTCTTCATCTTCTTCTTCTTCTTCTTCATCTTCTTCTTCTTCATCTTCTTCTTCTTCATCTTCTTCATCTTCTTCTTCTTTTTCATCTTCTTTTTCATCTTCTTCTTCATCTTCTTCTTCATCTTCTTCTTCATCTTCTTCTTCTTCATCTTCTTCATCTTCTTCTTCTTTATCTTCTTCTTCTTTTTCATCTTCTTCTTCATCATCTTCACGTATTTCTCTTTTCAATTTTTTTTTAAAGAAATGCAGCTATTTTTGAGCGTAACAAATAGCTGGTGGGCGCACGCATGTTGGAAGCGCCATTGTATGTGCTCCCTGGCAGTGGAAACACAAAGACAGCAGGAGGTAAATTCAGCAGCAGGAGGAGGAGGATGAGTGTGTGGCAGCAGGCAGTCAATGAGGCAGGCAGCTCGCCGTGACATAATAGCCCTGGTACCTAGCGGTGATACCAGGGCTGTAAATAAACACAACAGGAGGTCCCAGACAGCGGTCGTGCAGCCCACATTGTGTCCAATACACAACTGGGACAACACAGTTTTCAACCCGGGCACCTCAGAAAAATTAAACCTTTTTTTTTTTTTAATGGTTTTTTGGTTTTTGGTTTTACAACCAATATAGCTATTGTTTGACGTAATAGCTGGTGGCAGAGTGGCAGCAGAAGAAGGTAATGCTGTGTACCCTGGCAGTGGGAAACACAGACAGACAGCAGCAGCAGGAGGAGGAATGGAGGAGTAGGCGAGCAGCTATTGTTTGACGTAATAGCTGGTGGCAGAGTGGCAGCAGAAGGTAAATCATCTGTGTACCCTGGCAGTGGGAAACACAGACAGACAGCAGCAGCAGCAGCAGGAGGAGGTGTGGAGGAGCAGTGTGAGTGTGGCAGCAGGTAGGCAGCGTGACATAATAGCCCTGGTACCTAGCGGTGATACCAGGGCTGTAAATAAACACAACAGGAGGTCCCAGACAGCGGTCGTGCAGCCCACATTGTGTCCAATACACAACTGGGACAACACAGTTTTCAACCCGGGCACCTCAGAAAAATTAAACCTTTTTTTTTTTTTAATGGTTTTTTGGTTTTTGGTTTTACAACCAATATAGCTATTGTTTGACGTAATAGCTGGTGGCAGAGTGGCAGCAGAAGAAGGTAATTCTGTGTACCCTGGCAGTGGGAAACACAGACAGACAGCAGCAGCAGGAGGAGGAATGGAGGAGTAGGCGAGCAGCTATTGTTTGACGTAATAGCTGGTGGCAGAGTGGCAGCAGAAGGTAAATCATCTGTGTACCCTGGCAGTGGGAAACACAGACAGACAGCAGCAGCAGCAGCAGGAGGAGGTGTGGAGGAGCAGTGTGAGTGTGGCAGCAGGTAGGCAGCGTGACATAATAGCCCTGGTACCTAGCGGTGATACCAGGGCTGTAAATAAACACAACAGGAGGTCCCAGACAGCGGTCGTGCAGCCCACATTGTGTCCAATACACAACTGGGACAACACAGTTTTCAACCCGGGCACCTCCGAAAAATTAAACCTTTTATTTTTTTTAATGGTTTGTTTGGTTTTGGTTTTGCAACCAATATAGCTATTGTTTGACGTAATAGCTGGTGGCAGAGTGGCAGCAGAAGAAGGTAATTCTGTGTACCCTGGCAGTGGGAAACACAGACAGACAGCAGAAGGGCAGTACACAGCAGCCCACTGTAGGTGTAAAATGTGTGGCTGCAGGCGACGTAATAGTCAAAGTGAACCAGCCTGGCTTAGTGAGCAGGAGCCAGGAGGTGGTAAAGGGTGGTAAGGCACATTAACGATGGTTCCGGCAGCCAGTTCATGTCCCCCTCTCGCCGACAACAGGGGCCAGGAACTCGCCTTCCACCCACGCCTGGTTCATCTTGAGAAACGTCAGTCTGTCCACAGACTTGTGAGACAGACGTGAGCGTTTCTCGGTGACCACGCCACCAGCTGCACTGAAGCAGCGCTCGGACAGCACGCTGGAAGGGGGGCAGGACAGCACTTCCAGGGCGTACTGCGCCAGCTCGCTCCAGATCTCCATGCGCTTGACCCAATACTCCATGGGATCAACAGGGGCATCGCTGTCAAGCCCGCTGTACGACCCCATGTAGTCAGCCACCATGCGGGTCAGGCGCTGGCTGTGACCGGAGGAGGATGCTGCTGCATGCATCTCCTCTCTAGTCACTGCTGCCGGAGCCTCTACAGTCCTGTAGAGCTCGTGGCTGAGAGACAGCAGGTCTGTGGGGCGCTTGCTGCTGCTGGATGCAGGCACCTGCTGCTGCCTCTGTGCTGGCTGCTGGACAGTGGGGGTGGAAGGCTGGGGGAAGGCTTCCTCCAAGCGCTCAACAAGGGCCTGCTGCAAGCTCCTTATTTGTTGCGCTGGGTCTCCTCCTGCAGGCGGCAGGAACTGGCTCAACTTCCCCTTGAGGCGTGGGTCCAACATCATGCTGATCCAGATGTCCTCCCTCTGCTTCATCTGGATCACCCTGGGGTCCCTGCGCAGGCACGTCAGCATGTGCGCTGCCATTGGGAAGAGGCGGGCCACGTCTGCTGGCACATCGACGTCAGTGCTGTCCTCATCCTCCTCCTCTGCCGCCTCATCCTCTCTCCACCCCCGCACCAACTCAGCTGCGCTGTGCTGATCCCCCTCATCAGCAGCCAGGTCAGGGACCTCCACCAAGTCCTCCTCCTCCTCCCCCTCAGAGGTGGACTGCGCAGCTGGTTGCCGCTCCTGCTGGTCCAAGGCTGCCGCTCCCTGTTCCAGCAAAGCATCGAGGGCCCTGTTCAGCAGAGAAACCAGGGGCACCCACTCGCAGACCATAGCATGGTCCCTGCTCACCATGTTTGTGGCCTGCAGGAAGGGAGCCAGCACAAAGCACACCTGCTGCATGTGCCTCCAGTCATCATCGGGGACGATGGACGGGATGTTGCTGGTCTTGTCCCTTCTCTGAGCTGCGGAAACAGTGGCCAGGGCAAGGTACTGTTTGACAGCGTGCCTCTGTTCAACCAGACGCTCCAACATCGCCAGGGTGGAGTTCCAGCGAGTCGGAACGTCAAGGATCAGCCGATGGCGTGGCAGATCCAGCTCCTTTTGCACGTCTTCCAGGCTCGCACAGGCTGCAGCCGAGCGCCGGAAGTGACGCACAACATTCCTTGCCGTTTCCAGCAGTTCGCCCATCCCCTGGTAGGTGCGCAGGAACTTCTGCACCACCAGGTTCAGCACGTGGGCAAGACAGGGGATGTGGGTCAGGTTTCCCCTGTCTATTGCGGCAACCAGATTGGCCCCATTGTCGGCCACCACCTCTCCGACTCTGAGGCCTCTGGGGGTCAGCCAAATCCTCTCCTGCTCCTGGAGTTTGGCCAACACATGGGTTGCCGTCAGCTTGGTCTTCCCAAGGCTGACCAAGTGCAGCAGCGCTTGGCAGTGGCGGGCCTTCACGCTGCTGCTGAGGCGGGGGGTTTGGCCAGGTGTGCCGGAGGATGGCAGAGGATCGGAGGAACCTGCTGCAGTTCCCCTGACCCTGCGGGGTGGCACCACCCACTGTGTTGCTGCTGCTGCTGTGCCCGCTGCTGCTCTCCCATCCTCACCCCCTTCCACCAAGCTGACCCAGTGGACAGTGAAGGACAGGTAGCGGCCTGTCCCGAAGCGGCTGCTCCAGGAGTCCATGGTGACGTGGACCCTTTCACCAACCGCGTGCTCCAGCCCTCGCTCCACATTGGCCATCACAAAGCGGTGCAGTGCAGGAATGGCCTTGCGGGCAAAGAAGTGTCTGCTGGGGAGCTGCCAGTCTGGGGCTGCGCAAGCAAGCAGCGCACGAATGTCGCTCCCCTCCTGCACGAGCGTGTACGGCAGGAGTTGGGAGCACATGGCCCGTGCCAGCAAGCCGTTCAGCTGCCGCACGCGACGGCTGCTGGGAGGCAGAGCCCTAACCACCCCCTGGAAGGACTCGCTCAAAAGGCTCTGGCGTGGCCTTTTGCTGGCACGGGAATCAGCAGACACAGCGGAGGAGGCCACTGAGGACTGGCTGCCAGAACAGGCCTCAGTGTCGGCGGCAGGAGTTGCAGAGGGGGGAGGAGCAGTGCGTTTCCGCACTCCTGCTGGTGCTGCTGGAGGAGCAGGAGGGCGGGTGGCTGCTGTTGCTGCTGCTGCTGCTGAAGGCTGTGCAGTGATGGGTGTGGTGCCACTGCCAGCACCAGATGCCTTCAGCCTCTGGAACTCCTCATGCTGGTGGAAATGTTTAGCCGCAAGGTGGTTGATGAGCGAGCTGGTGCAGAACTTTAAGGGGTCTGCACCTCTGCTCAACTTCCGCTGACAGTGGTTGCAAGTGGCGTACTTGCTGTACACAGTGGGCATGGTGAAATATCGCCAGATTGGTGACTTAAACATCCCCCTACGGCATGGAAGCGCTGCTGCCTGTCTCCCTGTGGTGGTTGGGGGGGGGGGCTTGGGTGCGGCTGGTGGTGGTACTGGCAGATGCTGCTGCTGCTGCTGCTGAGCCTGAGACACCAGCAGGCTGTGGGACCTGCCTACTGCTGCTGCCAATGCTTGCAATGATGCGCCTCCTTGCAAGGCCCACAAGAGCATCCTTCTCCTCCTCCTCAGAGCTGCTGAGGACGACATCCCCTGGAGGTGGTGGCACCCAGTCTCTGTCTGTCACCGGGTCATCATCATCCTCCCCCTCCTGAAACATGTCCTGCTGGGATGAGGACCCCCCAAACTCCTCTCCTGATGCATGGATGGGCTGCTTGACTGTCGCCACAGTCTTGCTGTCCAATCCCTCATCCCCCAAAGTGCCCATCAGCATCTCCTCCTCAAGATCGCCAACAACAGCAGACAATTTACTCATGATGCCTGGGGTCAAAAGACTGCTGAATGACAGGTCGGCGAGTGACGGTGAACTGGCCTCCTCCCCAGACCCTGCTGGGCGGCTGCTGCGAACAGGGGTGGTGGTGGTGGTGGTGGTGAGGGTGGAGGCCTCGGATGCAGAGCTGATGGCGGGCTGCTCATCCTCCGTCATGAGTTGCACCACAGTGTCTGCATCCTTTTCCTCAATGGGACGTTTCCGACCCGGCTGGAGGAAAATGGGAGCAGGTGCTACACGCTGCTGCTGCTGTGTCTCTGCAGCGTGAGTTGCAGATGCTCCTGCTGGGCGGCGCCCAAGGCGTCCACGGCCAGTGGCTATGGGAGGAATGTTAGCCACTGACGCTGCTGCTGCGGAACTGTGCATGGTGGCGCGCCCGTGGCCGCGGCTTGCCACAATGCTGCTCCCTCTCCTCCTGATTCCCTTGCTGCCCTTCCCCTTGCCCAAACCGCGCTGGCTGCCACTTCCAGACATCTTCAATGTTTTGGGCGTATAGAGAAAAGTTTTTTAAAAGGGCGGCTGAAAAGTGGGGTACTTTAATGGAGTGGGTTGGTTGGTGAGGTGACTGAGTGAGTGTCCCCTAGTACAGTAAGTAAGTAGTAACAGTCAGGAAGTACAACTAGCAGTTACAATAATCAGTAGTAATCACAAGTAAATTTAGTGTGTGTACACTCAGACAGTGAGTGCACGCACGCAGGAGCTAGTAGCCTATGGACAGTGACTGAGTGTCCTAGACTCCTAGTACAGTAAGAGTAAGTAGTAACAGTAAGTAGAACTAACTAATTACGATAATCAATCAGCGATCAGAAGGAAATAGAGTGTGTGTTGTGTGTGTACACTCAGACAGTGAGTGCACGCACGCAGGAGCTAGTAGCCTATGAACACAGTGACTGAGTGTCCTAGACTCCTAGTACAGTAAGAGTAAGTAGTAACAGTAAGTAGAACTAACTAATTACAATAATCAATCAGCGATCAGAAGGAAATGGAGTGTGGGTGTGTGTACACTCAGACAGTGAGTGACCGCACGCAGGAGCTAGTAGCCTATGGACAGTGACTGAGTGTCCTAGACTCCTAGTACAGTAAGAGTAACTAGTAACAGTAAGTAGAACTAACTAATTACAATAATCAATCAGCGATCAGAAGGAAATGGAGTGTGGGTGTGTGTACACTCAGACAGTGAGTGCACGCACGCAGGAGCTAGTAGCCTATGAACACAGTGACTGAGTGTCCTAGACTCCTAGTACAGTAAGAGTAAGTAGTAACAGTAAGAAGAACTAACTAATTACAATAATCAATCAGCGATCAGAAGGAAATGGAGTGTGGGTGTGTGTACACTCAGACAGTGAGTGCACGCACGCAGGAGCTAGTATCCTATGAACACAGTGACTGAGTGTCCTAGACTCCTAGTACAGTAAGAGTAAGTAGTAACAGTAAGAAGAACTAACTAATTACAATAATCAATCAGCGATCAGAAGGAAATAGAGTGTGTGTTGTGTGTGTACACTCAGACAGTGAGTGCACGCACGCAGGAGCTAGTAGCCTATGAACACAGTGACTGAGTGTCCTAGACTCCTAGTACAGTAAGAGTAAGTAGTAACAGTAAGTAGAACTAACTAATTACAATAATCAATCAGCGATCAGAAGGAAATGGAGTGTGGGTGTGTGTACACTCAGACAGTGAGTGACCGCACGCAGGAGCTAGTAGCCTATGGACAGTGACTGAGTGTCCTAGACTCCTAGTACAGTAAGAGTAACTAGTAACAGTAAGTAGAACTAACTAATTACAATAATCAATCAGCGATCAGAAGGAAATGGAGTGTGGGTGTGTGTACACTCAGACAGTGAGTGCACGCACGCAGGAGCTAGTAGCCTATGAACACAGTGACTGAGTGTCCTAGACTCCTAGTACAGTAAGAGTAAGTAGTAACAGTAAGAAGAACTAACTAATTACAATAATCAATCAGCGATCAGAAGGAAATGGAGTGTGGGTGTGTGTACACTCAGACAGTGAGTGCACGCACGCAGGAGCTAGTAGCCTATGAACACAGTGACTGAGTGTCCTAGACTCCTAGTACAGTAAGAGTAAGTAGTAACAGTAAGAAGAACTAACTAATTACAATAATCAATCAGCGATCAGAAGGAAATGGAGTGTGGGTGTGTGTACACTCAGACAGTGAGTGCACGCACGCAGGAGCTAGTAGCCTATCAACACAGTGACTGAGTGTCCTAGACTCCTAGTACAGTAAGAGTAAGTAGTAACAGTAAGTAGAACTAACTAATTACAATAATCAATCAGCGATCAGAAGGAAATGGAGTGTGGGTGTGTGTACACTCAGACAGTGAGTGACCGCACGCAGGAGCTAGTAGCCTATGGACAGTGACTGAGTGTCCTAGACTCCTAGTACAGTAAGAGTAACTAGTAACAGTAAGTAGAACTAACTAATTACAATAATCAATCAGCGATCAGAAGGAAATGGAGTGTGGGTGTGTGTACACTCAGACAGTGAGTGCACGCACGCAGGAGCTAGTAGCCTATGAACACAGTGACTGAGTGTCCTAGACTCCTAGTACAGTAAGAGTAAGTAGTAACAGTAAGTAGAACTAACTAATTACAATAATCAATCAGCGATCAGAAGGAAATGGAGTGTGGGTGTGTGTACACTCAGACAGTGAGTGCACGCACGCAGGAGCTAGTAGCCTATGAACACAGTGACTGAGTGTCCTAGACTCCTAGTACAGTAAGAGTAAGTAGTAACAGTAAGTAGAACTAACTAATTACAATAATCAATCAGCGATCAGAAGGAAATAGAGTGTGGGTGGTGTGTGTACACTCAGACAGTGAGTGACCGCACGCAGGAGCTAGTAGCCTATGAACACAGTGACTGAGTGTCCTAGACTCCTAGTACAGTAAGAGTAAGTAGTAACAGTAAGTAGAACTAACTAATTACGATAATCAATCAGCGATCAGAAGGAAATGGAGTGTGGGCGTGTGTACACTCAGACAGTGAGTGCACGCACGCAGGAGCTAGTAGCCTATGGACAGTGACCGAGTGTCCTAGACTCCTAGTACAGTAAGAGTAAGTAGTAACAGTAAGTACAACTAACTAATTACGATAATCAATCAGCGATCAGAAGGAAATAGAGTGTGTGTTGTGTGTGTACACTCAGACAGTGAGTGCAGTGCGCACACGCAGGAGCTAGTAGCCTATATGAACAGTGACAGTGAGTGTCCCTACGGGTACAGTAAGAGTAAGTAGTAAGTAAGTACAACTAAATAACAATAATCTATCAGTAATCAGAAGGAAATAGAGTGTGTGTACACACAGACAGTGAGTGAGTGCACACACGCAGGAGCTAGCTAGTAGCCTATAAACAGTGACAGTCAGTGAGTGTCCTACTCCTAGTACAGTATAACTACAATACTATTAGTAAAGGACAGCAGAAATACTGGTATAGATGAGAGAAATAAACAGAGGACAGCTGCCCACAGAGGCAAGGCCCCCCTGAGGCCTAAACCTGTAAGCTTGCAGCAGCTGCCTGTCTCTAATGTAACACACAAGCTACTAACTAAAATACAATGTCTATCTAACTAACAACAATATAGGTGTATATGGCAGGTGTAGGTGAGCAAAAACGCTAGGTAAATGATCACAATAGAGCACTTGCTAAGCCAAAGCACAAAGGAGCAACTCTCTCTCTGTACAAGTCTCAGGCAAGCATGGAGAAACGGAACATGGCGGCCGCTATTTATAGGGTAGGGGCTGGCCAGGGTCCCCCTCTGTGATTGGCTGCCGTCAGAGGGCCTGGGAGCCCTCTGATTGGCTCTAAGGACATCAATCTGGGCTATGACGCTATTCGAGCTCAGTACCGAGCTCGAATAGCGCCGGGTTGCTCGAATAGCTCGAATAGTGAATGGGCTATTCGAGTGTACTCGGATAGCCCATTCGAATAGCTCCAGCTATTCGGAGCTCGAATACCGAGCTCGAATAGCTGAAAAAGAGCTCGAATATTCGAGCTACTCGAATATTCGAGCTCTGCTGAGCACCACTAATGTGCAATGCATGATTTCTATGCAATCCTTACAGGAGTAATATAGTGTACTGTACTGTAGTGGATGAAGTAATGTAGTGGATGATATATAAATATTTAATACGTTGTCAAAGGTCTGTGCAGTGTCCACTTCTAGGAGGGTGCACATGCATGATCTAAATTAGCAATAGCTTTGGATCAATGTAAATATTAAAATAAAAATAAAGTATTTCAATAGATATGAGACACATTAAAACTTTTTTTATGGAAAAAGTTAATAAGTGTTATATGTGTTATACTCCATTTAAACAACATTTGGAGGTGAAGTTAATCCTAATAGGGAAAAAGGGGTGTCTCAGTTTCCTCCCTAATCACAAAAGTGCGCTGCTAGGTTAACTAAATTTCCACAGATAGG